>NW_026020600.1:0-9220 GCF_900185275.1 Solanum verrucosum
ATATGCTAAACCCTAAAAATACACATAAAAAAAATTCTAAGCCCTAAACTCTAAAACCTATATAACCCTAAAAATAATTAAACTAAAAATCCAAAGCCCTAAACCCTAAAAACCTTGATAAAACGCTTAACCCAAAACCCATAACCTAAAAAAAACCCTCCAAAACACTAAATCCTAAACCTAATGCCCTAAGAAACCGTAAACCCTTAACCTTAAGAAACCCTAAATCCTATAAACCCTAAAATCAACCCTAAATACCATTTAAAACCCCTACAAAACCCAAAGCTCTAAACTCTAAATTCTAAAAATCTGTAAACCGTAAATCATAGCTACACAACAACACCCTACGCCCAAAACCCTAAATTTTAAAAAACCCTAAGAAATACTTAACCCTAAAAAACTCAAGAACCCCTAAATCTAAAAAATTCTAAGCTCTAAACCCCATAAAGCCGTAAATAGTATATTTAAACCCTAAAAACACAAAAAAAAACCTTAGCCCTAAACCCTAAATCCTAAAAAAACATTAACCTACCCAGAGCCCTAAACCGTAAAAACGTAGATAAAAACCTTAACATAAAACCCTAAACCTACAAAATACTAATCCCTAAACCCTAAATCCTCAACTTTAAACTAACCTAAACCCTAAATCCTAAACCTAACCCTAAACCCTAAATAAGAAACCTAAACTATAAACCATAAAAAAACTATAAAACATTAAAACCCTAAGAACCGTAATCTCTAAACCCTAAGCCCTAAAAATTCGAGACGATAAAACTAAAGTACACAATAAACCCTAAGCCCTAAACCCTAAACACAAAGAAAGACATAAGCCTTAAAACCTTAAAAAACCCAAAAACCACTAAACCTAAAAAAAGTCTTACTATATAAACCTATAAAGCCCTAAATCGTATATGCTAAAACCCTAAAATACACATAAAAAAATCTGCCCTAAAATCTAAAACCTATAAAACCCTAAAAATCATTAAACTAAAAATCCAAAGCCTTAAACCCAAAAAACCTTGATAAAACCTTAACCCAAAACCATAACCTAAAAAAAACCCTCCGAAAACCCTTAAAATCCAAAACCTAAAGTCCTAAGAAACCCTAAACCCTTAACCTTAGAAACCCTAAATCCTATAAACCCAAAATCGACCCTAAAAACCCTAAATACCATTTAAAATCCCTACAAAACTCAAAGCTTTAACTCTAAATTTCTAAAAAATCAGTAACCGTAACATAGCTACACAACCAAAACCCAACCTAAAAAACTTTAAACACTTAACCCTAAAAAACTCAAGAACCCCTATATCTAAAAAACTTAAGCTCTAAACCCTTACTACTATATATTAAACCCAAAAACACAAAAAAAAACCATAGCCCTAAACCCTAAACCTAAAAAATGCTAAAACAACTACCAGCCCTAACCATAAAAACCTTAACCTAAAACCCAATCTAAAAAAACACAATCCTTAAACCCTAAACCTAACCTAAACCCTAAACCAACCTATAACCTAATCCTAAACTTTAGAAACCCTAAATCCTATAAACCGTAAAAAAAACCCTAAAACACATTTTAAACCTCTACGAAATCCAACTCTAAACCCTAAATCCTAAATCCTAAATACTAAAACTAAATACACAAATTAAACCAGACTGAAACCATATACCCTAAGAAACACTTAACCAGTAAAACCAAAAACAAAAAAACCTAAAAACTTTAAGCTCTAAACCCTTTGAAACCTAATTCGTATGTGTTAAACCCTAAAAAACACAAAATAAACCCTAAGCCCTAATCTCTAAAGCCTATAAAACTCTAAAAAGCATTAACATTAAAAATCCAAAGCCTAAACCCTTTAAACCTAGATTAAACCCTTACTATAAAACCATAAACATAAAATATTTCTAAGACCTAAACCCTAAACCCTAACCTAAAACACTAAATCCTATAAACCCTAAAAGAAACTCTAATAACAATTTAAAATACCTACAAAACCGTAATCTCTAAACCCTAAGTCCTAAAAATCCGTAGACCATAAAACTAAAGTACACAAATAAACCCTAACCCTATCCCTAAACAGTACGAAACACTTAACCCATATAAAGCTAAAAAACCCTAAAACCACTAAACCTAAAAAACAGTAATATATAAACCCTATAAATCCCTAAATCGTTTATGCTAAACACTAAAAATACACATAAAAAAAATTCTAAGCCCTAAACTCTAAAACCTATAAAACACTAAAAAACATTAAACTAAAAATCCAAAGCCCTAAACCCTAAAAACCTAGACAAAACCCTTAACCCAAAACCCATAACCTAAAAAAAACCTCTGAAAACACTAAATCCTAAACCTAAAGCCCTAAGAAACCCTAAACCCTTAACCTTAGGAAACCCTAAATCTATAAACCTTAAAATCGACCCTAAAAACTCTAAATACCATTTAAAACCCCTACAACACCCAAAGTTAACTCTAATTTCTAAAAATATGTAAACCGTAAACCATAGGTACACAACAAAACCCTAGCCCAAAACCCTAAACTATAAAAAACCCTAAGAAGCACATAACCCTAAAAAACTTAAGAACCCCTAAATATAAAAAACTCTAAGCTCTAAACCCTATAAACCATAAATAGTATATGTTAAACCCTAAAAACACAAAAAAAACCATAGCCCTAATCCTAAACCTATAAAATCCTAAAAAACATTAACCTACCCAAAGCCCTAACCGTAAACACCTAGATAAAAACCTTAACCAAAAACACTAATATCCTAAACCTATAACCCTAATCCTAAACTTTAATAAACCCTAAATCCTATAAACCCTAAAGAAACCCTAAAACCCATTTAAAACCCCTACAAAACCTAATCTCTAAACCCTAAATCCAAACAATCCGTAAACCCAAAAACTAAAAAATAAAAATAAACACTAAGCCTTCAACCCTAAATCCTAAGAAACACTTAACCTTTAAAACCCCAAAAACTGCTAAACCTAAAAAACTTTAAGCTCTTAACCCTACGAAACATTATTCGTATATGTTAAACCCTAAAAAACACAAAACAAAACCCTAAGCCCTAAACTCTAAAACCTATAAAACCCTAAAAAGCATTAACATTAAAAATCCAAAGCCCTAAACCCTTTAAACCTAGATAAAACCCTTACTGTAAAACCCTAAACATAAAATATTTCTAAGACCTAAACCTTAAACCCTAACCTAAAACCCTAAATCCTAAACCTAAATCCCAAAACCCTAAACTATAAGAAATCGTAAAGCCTATAAACACTAAAATAAACTCTAAAAACAATTTAAAACCCCTACAAAACCGTAATCTCTAAACTCTAAGTCCTAAAATCCGTAGACCATAAAACAAAAATACACAAATAAACCCTAAGCCCTAAACCCTAAACACTAAGAAACACTTAACCCTTAAAAACCTTAAAAAAAACCACTAAACCTAAAAAACTCTAATATATAAACCCTATAATGCCCTAAATCATTTGTGCTAAACCCTAAAAATACACATAAAAAAAATTCTAAGCCCTAAACTATAAAACCTATAAACCACTAAAAAGAATTAAACTATAAATCTAAAGCCCTAAACCCTAAAAACCTAGATAAAACCCTCAACCCAAAACCCATAACTTAAAAAAAAACCTCCGAAAACCCTAAATCCTAAACCTAAAGCCCTAAGAAACCCTAAACCCTTAACCTTAGAAAACCCTAAATCCTATAAACCAAAAAATCGACCCTAAAAACCCTAAATACCATTTAAAACCCCTACAAAACCAAAAGCTCTAGACTCTAAATTCTAAAAATTTGTAAACCGTAAACAATAGCTACACAACAAAACCCTAAGCCCAAAACCCTAAATTCTAAAAAACCCTAAGAAACACTAAACCCTAAAAACTCAAGAATCCCTAAATCTAAAAAACTCTAAGCTCCAAACCCTATAAAGCCCTAAATCATATATGTTAAACCCTAAAAACACAAAAAAACCTTAGCCCTAAACCCTAAACCTATAAAATCCTAAAAATCATTAACCTACCCAGATCCCTAAACAGTAAAAACCTAGATAAAAACCTTAACCTAAAACCCAAAACCTACAAAAACACTAATCCCTAAACCCTAAACAACCTAAAACCCTAAATCCTAAACCTATAACCCTAAATCCTTAACTTTAAGAAACCCTAAATCCTATAAACCCCAAAGAAACCCAAATACCCATTTAAAACCCCTACAAAACCCTAAATCCTAACAATCCGCAAAACCTAAAACTAAAATACACAAATAAGCACTAAGCCTTAAACCCTAAACCCTAAGAAACACTTAACCTTTAAAAGCCCAAAAACCGCTAAACCTAAAAAACTTTATGCTCTTAACCCTATGAAACCCTAATTCGTATATGTTAAACCCTAAAAAAATAAGAAATAAAGCCCGAAGCCCTAAACTCTAAAACCTATAAAACCATTAACATTAAAAATTCAAAGTCCTAAACCCTTTAAACCTAGATAAAACGCTTACTGTAAAACCCTAAACATAAAATATTTCAAAGCCCTAAACCCTAAACCCTAAAACCTAAAAAACCTAAATCCCTAAACCTAAACTATAAGAAACCGTAAATCCTATAAACCCTAAAAGAAACTCTAAAAACAATTTAAAACGCCTACAAAACCGTAATCTCTAAACCCTAAGTCCTAAAAGTCCGTAGACCATAAAACTAAAATACACAATAAATCCTAAGCCCTAAACCCTAAACACTAAAAACACTTAACCCTTAAAAACCTTAAAAGAACCACTAAACCTAAAAAACTCTAATATATGAACCCTATAATGCCCTAAATCGTTAATGCTAAACCCTAAAAATACACATAAAAAAAATTCTAAGCCCTAAACTCTAAATCCTATAAAACACTAAAAAGATTAAACTAAAAATCCAAAGCCCTAAACCCTAAAAACCTAGATAAAACCCTTAACCCAAAACCCATAACCTAAAAAAAAACCTCCGAAAACCCTAAATCCTAAACCTAAAGCCCTAAAAACCCTAAACCCTTAACCTTAGGAAACCTTAAATCCTATAAACCATAAAATCGACCCTAAAAACCCTAAATACCATTTAAAACCCCTACAAAACCCAAAGCTCTAAACTCCAAATTCTAAAAATATATAAACCGTAAACCATAGCTACACAACAAAACCCTAACCCCAAATCCCTAAACTCTTATATGTAAACCCAAAATACACATAAAAAATTCTAAGCCCTAAACTCTAAAACCTATAAAATCTATAAATTATTAAACTAAAAATCCAATACCATAAACCCTAAAAACCTTGATAAAACCCTTAACCAAAACCCATAACCTAAAAAAAAACGCTACAAAATCCCTAACTCCTAATCGTAAAGCCCTAAGAAACCCTAAACCTTAACCTTAGGAAACCATAAATCCTATAAACCCTAAAATCAACCCTAAAAACCCTAAATACCATTTAAAATCCCTACAAAACCCAAAGCTCTAAACTCTAAATTCTAAAAATCAGTAAACCGTAAACCATAGCTACACAACTAAACCCTAAGCCCAAATCCCTAAATTATAAAAAACCCTCAGAAACATTTAACCCTAAAAAAACTCAAGAACCCCTAAATCTAACAAACTCTAAGCTCTAAACCCTATAAAGCCGTAACCCTAATAAACTCAAAAAAAACCTTAGCCCTAACCCTAAACCTATAAAATCCTAAAAAACATTAACCTACCCAGAGCCCTAAACCGTAAAAACCTTGATAAAATCCTTAACCTAAAACTCTAAACCTAAAAAAACACTAATCCCTAACCTAAAACCGTAAATCCTAAACCTATAACCCTAATCCTAAACTTTAAGAAACCCTAAATCCTACAAAGCCTAAAAAAACCCTAAAACCCATTTAAAACCCCTACAAAACCCTAATCTATAAACCATAAATCCTAGAAACCGTAAACCCTAAAACTAAAATACACAAATAAACCCTAAACCCTAAGAAACACTCAACCTTTAAAAACCATTAAAAAACCCAAAAACAGCCACACCTAAAAAACTTGAAGATCTTAACCCTATGAAACCCTAATTCGTAAATGTTAAACCCTAAAAACACAAATTAAAGCCCTAACCCTAAACACTAAGAAACACTAAACCCTTAGAACCCTAAAAAAATCCAAAAACCATTAAACCTAAAAAACTATAATATATAAACTCTATAAAGCCATAAAACGTATATGCTAAACCCTAAAAATACACATAAAAAAAATTCTAAGCCCTAAACTCTAAAACCTAAAGAACCCTAAAAATCATTAAACTAAAATCCAAAGACATAAACCCTAAACACCTTGATAAAACCCTTAACCCAAAACCCATAACCTTAAAAAACACCTCCGAAAACCCTAAATCCTAAACCTAAAGCCCTAAGAAACCCTACCCCCTTAACCTTTGGAAACCCAAAATCCTATGAACCCTAAAATCGACCCTAAAAACCCTAAATACCATTTAAAACCCCTACAAAACCCAAAGCTCTAAACTCTAAATTCTAAAAATCTGTAAACTGTAAACCATAGCTACACAACAAAACCCTAAGCCCAAAACCCTAAACTCTAAAAAACCTTAAGAAACACTTAACACTACAAAAACTCAAAAACCCCTAAATCTAAAAAACTCTAAGATCTAAACCCTATAAAGCCGTAAATCGTATATGCTAAACCCTAAAAACACAAAAAAACCATAGCCCTAAACCATAAACCTATAAAATCTTAAAAACATTAACCTACCCAGAGCCCTAAACCATAAAAACCCAGATAAAAACGTTAACCTAAAACCCTAAACCTAAAAAAACACTAATCCTTAAACCCTAAACCCTAACCTAAAACCCTAAATCCTAAATCCTAAGCTTTAAGAAACCCTAAAGAAACCCTAAAACCTATTTAAAACCCGTACAAAACCCTAATCTCTATACCCTAAATCCTAAAAATCCATAAACCCTAAAACTAAAATACACATATAAACCCTAAGCCTTAAACCCTAAACCCTAAGAAACACTTAACCTTTAAAAACCCAAAAACTGCTAAACCTAAAAAATTTAAGCTCTTAGCCCTATAAAACCCTAATTCGTATATGTTAAACCCTAAAAAAATACAAAACCAAACCCTAAGCCCTAAACTCTAAAACATATAAAACCCTAAAAAGCATTAACATTAAAAATCCAAAGCCCTAAACCGTTTAAACCAAGATAAAACCCTTAGTATAAAACCCTAAACATAAAATATTTCTAAGACCTAAACCCTAAATCCTAAACCTAGAACCCTAAACCCTAAACTATAGGAAACCGTTAAGCCTATAAACCCTAAAAGAAACTCTAAAAACAATTTAAAACGCCTACAAAATCGTAATCTCTAAACCTTAAGTCCTAAAAATCCGTAAATCCTATAAACCCTATAACATTAAAAAAACCCGAAAATCCATTTTAATCACCTTCAAAACCCTAATCTCTAAACCCTAAATCCTAATAATCGTAAACCCTAAAACTAAAATACACCAATAAACCCTAAGAAACACTTAACCTTTAAAACCCTTAAAAACCCAAAAACCGCTAATCCTTAAAAACATTAATCTTTTAACCCAATGAAACCCTAATTTGTATATGTTAAACCCAAAAAAAAAAAAAAAAACCCTAAGCACTAAACTCTAAAACCTATAAAACACTAAAAAGCATTAACCTTAAAAACCCAAAGCCCTAAACCCTTAAAACCTAGATAAAACCTTTACTGTAAAATCGTAAACATAAAATATTTCTAAGACCTAAACCCAAAACCCTAACCTAAAACCCTAAATCCTAAACCTAAAACCCTAAACCCTAAATTATAAGAAACCGTAAAACCTATAAACCCTAAAAGAAACTCTAAAAACAATTTAAAAAGCCTACAAAACCATCATCTCTAAACCCTTAGTCCTAAAAATCCGTAGACCATAAAACTAAAATTAACTAAGAAACCCTAAGCCCTAAACCCTAAACTCTAAAAACCCTAAGAAGCACATAACCCTAAAAAACTTAAGAACCCCTAAATATAAAAAACTCTAAGCTCTAAACCCTATAAATCCCTAAATAGTATATGTTAAACCCTAAAAACACAAAAAAAACATAGCCCTAAATCCTAAACCTATAAAATCCTAAAAAACATTAACCTACCCAAAGCCCAAAACCGTAAACACCTAAAAACCTTAACCTAAAACCCTAAACCTACAAAAACACTAATCCCTAAACCCTAAACCAAACCTAAAACCCTATATCCTAAACCTATAACCTAAATCCTAAACTTTAATAAACCCTAAATCCTATAAACCTAAAGAAACCCTAAAACGCATTTAAAACCCCTACAAAACCCTAATCTCTAAACCTAAATCCTAACAATCCGTAAACCCTAAAACTAAAAAATAGAAATAAACACTAAGCCTTCAACCCTAAATCCTAAGAAACACTTAACCTTTAAAACCCCAAAAACTGCTAAACCTAAAAAACTTTAAGTCTTAACCTACGAAACATTATTCGTATATGTTAAACCCTAAAAACACAAAAAAAACCCTAGCCCTAAACTCTAAAACCTATAAAACCCTAAAAAGCATTAACATTAAAGATCCAAAGCCCTAAACCCTTTAAACCTAGATAAAACCCTTACTCCAAAACCCTAAACATAAAATATTTCTAAGACCTAAACTTTAAACCCTAACCTAAAACCCTAAATCCTAAACCTAAACCCCTAAACCCTAAACTATAAGAAATCGTAAAGCCTATAAACACTAAAAGAAACTCTAAAACAATTTAAAACCCCTACAAAACCGTAATCTCTAAACTCTAAGTCCTAAAAATCCTAGACCATAAAACAAAAATACACAAATAAACCCTAAGCCCTAAACCCTAAACACTAAGAAACACTTAACCCTTAAAAACTTAAAAAAACCACTAAACCTAAAAAACTCTAATATATAAACCCTATAATGCCCTAAATCATTTGTGCTAAACCCTAAAAATACACATAAAAAAAATTCTAAGCCCTAAACTATAAAACCTATAAACCACTAAAAAGAATTAAACTATAAATCCTAAAGCCCTAAACCATAAAAACCTAGATAAAACCCTCAACCCAAAACCCATAACTTAAAAAAAAAAAACCTTCGAAAAAACCCTAAATCCTAAAACCTAAAGC
>NW_026020601.1:0-1957 GCF_900185275.1 Solanum verrucosum
ATAGTATTACTTGATTCATTAGTAGGTTGAACCACAGTGCCACCAACAGAACTATTCAACTCGTTAGATTAACCATCATGTGCTTGGTCTACAGAGTTGTTCTGATAATCTATCAATTTCTCAAGATAAGGTTGGGCTGTAGATTTATCTTGATCATCACTCAGCTGCTCAATATAATGTCGCAAAGCTTCATCATGTTGTTCAATAACTAATGTGTTGCGCCCTCTAGTTTGCATAGCTCATTCTCTTAAGTGAAGCCACTATCTAGCAACATTAGGTTCAGATTAACTCACACATATATTACATGTCACATGAAAAACAAGAGGAATCTTCATCTCCTCAAACTATGAAAAACACATAAATAGTGATTTGTGCACACGAACAAAGCTTGGCGACAAAAATCAACCAATTCAGACATGGAAAATCCATAGTTGACTAACATGCATCTTCTATAAAATGTTTTAAATCGAAAGAAACAAAGATATTTTATTGAAATTTTAATTAAAAAAATCCATAGAAGTTCGTCAATAAACTTACAAAAAAATATTTTATAACTACCACCTATCTTATTAAGAATCACTTTCATTCTCAATGTCATTTCCTCCCTCAACATTAGCTTCACCATCATTCGTAGAAGCTTGAGAATGTAAGTTCGTTTCAATTATTATCCCAGCGACACCACTTCCTACCCTATCATCACAATCATACTCCGGAACACATGCAGTTTCTAAGAGAGACAAGTCAGTGAGATCACTTTGCATTGATGACTCAAATTGTACACTATTTTCATCTCCCATATCAAAAATGTCTCAAGTTTTAATTGACCGGGGGACAAACCATTCATGATCTACAAGATCTTGAATAAATATTACTTGTTGAGCTTGTTCTGCAAAAAAAAAGGCTCATGACGTTCTCGATTGCTAGTGTCTGCCAGGCATGAGAAATTCACAAGTGTGAAACCCAATTCATCATCCTTAACTCCTCTACCGTTGGTTACATCAACCCAACACACTTAAATGAGACAACCATAAATTCTTCATAATAGTTTAACTCCACAATATCATTCGATCTACCATACTATGTGATATTTGCTGACTTTGGAGCATTGTCACTTGTACTTGCATAACTTTCGGTCTTTGAAACAACAATAACACCACTATATTGTGTCTCCTTGAACTCTTCACTTTGTTTAGTTCGGAATCGATTCCCATTATTTACATTGAATGCAATGAATCTTCTTGCAAAAAAAACGACCCTTGTGCGAGGACTCTAACATCCTTTATGATGTTAGATGAAGCCTCTAGCTCATTTACCTAACAAAATTGAAGGATACAATTATAAATACAATATAAGTACAAGGAAAAGAATTTAGCTTAACCAATGACTTAGACCTACTACTTAATTTTTCCTTGAACCACTCTGAAATGTATTAAAATGCGGACAATCCAGTTGATGTTGATTCAAACGACGCTTACGATGTGATCTCTTGATTTCAACAATATGTTCACTATTCACATAACTCATATCTATCAATTTTATCATCAAATAACACTTTTATATAGATAGATGGATAGATAGATAAATAGATATAAAACTTACTTTTTATAATTCTCAACCACCTCTGACTCACAATTGAATAACACATGTCTATGTGCTTGTAACCACATTTTATCATCCAACTTAAATACATATATTCCACCATCTGACTCCCCAACAGTAGGAAAAAGACATTCTTTTTTATTAGTATCATGCTCAATTTCATCATCACATTTTTTAGAACAATAAGACCTTGAATCTCCACCCTCCAAATATCGTGAACAAAATGTCAAACACTCATTCGCTATGTATGCTTCTGCTATTGAACCTTCTAGGCATGCACGATTACAAACATATGATTTTAAAGTATCCAAGTACCTATAGAATTAGGTAATATTATTATTTTGATATTATAAGATTT
>NW_026020602.1:0-12537 GCF_900185275.1 Solanum verrucosum
AGGATGCTTGGGGTGTGACCAACATCAACCATGTGAGAGGTTTATATCTCACCACCTAGGATGCTTGGGGTGTGACCAACATCAACCATGTGAGGGGTTTATACCTTGCCACCAGGGTGTCCGGGTGTGAACGGCATCCCCCATCCTAAGTTGGGGTTATAGATTGGTTGGATCATGCATACACATATGATATCTACTATTAGTATAGATTTACTTAAACATGTTTTGACTTCACTTTGATCATGCATCCTCATATTGTTATTCATAATGCCTATGAAACTATTTCTTGTATTTCGATTGTGTCCTTGTCTATTGTTGTGTTGCACCCCGCATACTTAGTACATTCCAAGTACTAACGCATATTTTGCCTACATGATGTCACCATGTAGGGACCGGAGCTACTCTTGATCCTTCTCTCCATTCACGTGGCTAGTACGGTGCTTATCCGAGTTGTTGGTGAGTCCTCAATGATTCGAGGGCTATGTTATGTTTCCTACTCCTATGTTTTGAGACTTTAGCTTGCAATTGTATTTTGACTATGAGGGGAGCCGGTAGTATGTCATGGCCCCGTCCTATCTATGTATGTAGAGGTGTGCGTTGGACAAGTATTTTGTAAATGAGCTTGACTCTTGTTCTATGATGTCATTTTGAAATGGTTTGCCCTTAGTCCCTATTTCCCGTTAATTAATGTTGAATGTACTTCCGCGACCGATGAAGTGTGATGACAAGTTTGAGAGGCTTGTTTGGGGTTCCTTCGGTTCCTCATTCGCCATGTCACGTCTAGGCCCTAGGCTTGGGTCGTGACAGTTCCTAGACCTCAAGGGGGAGGTGAAGTGGGTTCTATGGATGTATGCCCTAAGTGTGGGAGGAAGCATGGTGGTCCTTGCATGAAGGGTTCGGGTGCTTGCTTTGAATGTGGAGAAGTGGGTCATAAGAGGTTTGAGTGTCCCAAGATCCGCAACAAGGTCCGAAGTGCTAACACTACTCCTTTGGGTAGAGGTGCTTCTCAAAGTGGTGCCCCAAGGGACAATCGATTTTATGCTTTGCATGGTAGACAAGGTGTTAATGAGACCCCGGATGTGGTGACCGGTATGTTGCAAATCTTTGATCTTGATGTTTATACTTTGATTGATCCGGGTGCCACCCTTTCCTTTGTTACCCCCTTAGTTGCTAGAAAATTTCATGTCGAGTCGGAATTGTTGCATGAGTCATATGAAGTATCTACTCCCATTGGTGTCTCTATTGTTGCTAGAAAAGTGTATAGAAATTGTCCGGTTTGCATATTGAATAAGTTGTTGCCTTGCGATCTTGTTGAGTTGAACATGGTGGATTTTGATGTTATTCTTGGGATGGATTGGTTGCATGCATATTATGCTTCTATTGATTGTAGGACTCGTAAAGTCAAGTTCCGATTTCCTAATGAACCCGTCCTTGAGTGGGAGAGCCGGGATGTTGTGGTGAAGGGGAAATTCATTTCTTGCATTAAAGCCCATAGGTTGATTTCCAAAGGGTGCTTGTACCATATTGTGAGAGTCAATGATGTGGAGTCTAAAGTCCCTCCTATTGAGTCTATTCCGGTTGTTAATGAGTTTCTAGATGTCTTCCCAGAAGACCTTCCCGGTGTCCCTCCCGAAAGGGAGATAGATCTTGGTATAGACCTCCTTCCCGATACTCAACCTATTTCTATCCCCCCTTACCGTATGGCCCCGGCGGAGTTGAAAGAGTTGAAAGAGCAATTAAAAGATTTGTTAGAGAAGGGGTTTATTAGACCTAGTCATTCTCCCTGGGGTGCTCCGGTTTTGTTTGTGAAGAAGAAAGATGGGTCTCTTAGAATGTGTATTGATTATCGACAACTTAATAGGGTCACCGTCAAGAATAGGTATCCTCTTCCAAGGATTGACGATTTATTTGACCAATTGCATGGGGCTAGTCACTTCTCTAAGATTGATCTTCGGTCAGGGTATCATCAAGTGAAGGTGAGGGAGTGTGATATTTCAAGACGGCCTTTCGTACTAGGTATGGGCACTATGAGTTTGTGGTGATGTCTTTCGGGTTGACTAATGCTCCGGCTCTCTTTATGGATTTGATGAATAGGGTTTTCAAACCCTACCTTGATTCTTTTGTGGTGGTGTTTATAGATGACATCTTGATCTATTCTCGGGGTGAGGAAGAGCACAAGGGTCACTTGAGGGTTGTACTCCAAAGATTGAGGGAAGAGAAGTTGTACGCTAAATATGAAAAGTGTGAGTTTTGGTTGAAGGAAGTTGCTTTCCTAGGCCATGTGGTGTCGGGGGATGGTATTAAGGTGGATCCTAAGAAGACCGATGTTATTAGGAATTGGCCTAGACCTTTGACCCCGTCGGATATAAGGAGTTTCTTGGGTTTAGCGGGTTATTATAGGAGATTTGTGGAAGGGTTTTCTTCTCTTGCTTCTCCTATGACTAAGTTGACTCAAAAGAAGGCTAAATTTGTGTGGTCGGATGAGTGTGAGGAAAGCTTCCAAACTTTGAAAGAAAGGCTTGTGTCCGCTCCTATTTTGTCACTTCCGGATGGGTTAGAAGGTTTTGTTGTTTATTGTGATGCTTCCCGTATTGGTTTGGGTTGTGTGTTGATGCAAAGTGGTAAGGTTATAGCCTATGCTTCTAGGCAACTTAAGGTTCATGAAAAAAATTACCCAACCCATGATCTTGAATTGGCCGCCGTGGTTTTTGCTTTAAAGATTTGGCGTCATTATTTGTATGGGGTGCATGTTGATATCTTCACCGACCATAAGAATCTCCAATATGTGTTCACGCAAAAAGATCTTAACTTGAGACAAAGGAGGTGGTTAGAATTCCTTAAGGATTATGATATGAGTGTTCACTATCATCCGGGGAAAGCTAATGTGGTGGCGGATGCATTGAGTAGAGTGTCCATGGGTAGCTTGGCTCATGTGGAGGAAGGTAGTAAAGAGTTGGCTAAGGAGGTCCATCGGTTGGCCAAATTGGGAGTTAGGTTAGAAGGGGTGGATAGTGGAGGAGTAGTTGTTGTTGATGGTTCAAGGTCTTCCTTGGTTGATGAGGTGATAGTCAAGCAAGATCTTGATCCTTCTTTGGTAGAATTAAAGGCTTCGGTGAGTAGTGGTAAGGTGGAGGTTTTCTCCCAAGGGGGAGATGGTGCCCTTAGGTACCAAGGTAGATTATGTGTTCCTTGTGTGGATGGTGTGAGGGAAAGAATCCTTGATGAGGCTCATAATTCTTTTTATTCTATTCATCCGGGGTCAACAAAGATGTATAGAGACTTGAGGGATGTGTATTGGTGGGGCGGTATGAAGAAGGACATTGCAAAATTTGTTTCGGGTTGCCATAGTTGTCAACAAGTCAAGGCCCGAACATCAAAGGCCGGGTGGCCTAACTCAAGACATTGAGATACCTACTTGGAAGTGGGAAGAAATCAACATGGATTTTGTAGTGGGCTTACCCAAGGCTAGAAGAGGCTTTGATTCGGTTTGGGTGGTGGTTGATCGGATGACAAAGTCGGCTCATTTACTACCGGTTAAACTACTTATGGGGCTGAAGAGTATGCCAAGTTGTACATTCATGAATTGGTAAAGTTGCATGGGATTCCTTTGTCTATCATCTCGGATCGTGTGCCCAATTCACTTCTCACTTTTGGAAGTCATTCCAAAGGGGTCTTGGTACAAATGTAAAGCTTAGCACGGCCTTCCACCCTCAAACGGATGGCCAAGCCGAAAGAACAATTCAAACCTTAGAGGATATGCTTAGAGATTGTGTATTGGAGTTGAAAGGTAGTTGGGATGATCATCTTCCTTTGATTGAATTTGCATACAACAATAGTTATCATTCTAGCGATGTATGGCTCCTTTTGAGGCACTTTATGGTAGACGGTGTAGGTCACCGGTTGG
This sequence comes from Solanum verrucosum, assembly GCF_900185275.1. Classification (NCBI taxonomy): domain Eukaryota; kingdom Viridiplantae; phylum Streptophyta; class Magnoliopsida; order Solanales; family Solanaceae; genus Solanum; species Solanum verrucosum. The sequence continues at coordinate 3,905 of NW_026020602.1, forward strand.
GTGGTTTTGAAGTTGGAGAGGTGGCTTTGTTGGGTCCGGATCTGGTCATGGATGCTCTTGAGAAGTAAGGATGATTAGGGAGAGGTTGAAAACAATCCAAAGTCGTCAAAAGTCTTATGCCGATGTGAGGAGATGGGATCTTGAATTCAAAGTGGGTGATTGGGTTTATTTGAAGTATCTCCAATGAAAGGTGTGGTTCGTTTTGGTAAGAAGGGGAAATTAAGTCCTAGGTATGTCGGTCCTTATGAGATAATAAGAAGGGTTGGTAAAGTAGCCCATGAGTTGGGATTGCCCAAGGAGATGGAATTAGTTCATCCGTATTCCATGTATCGATGTTGAGGAAATGTGTTGGTGATCCTAACGCTATTGTACCTCTTGAGATTGTGGGTGTTGTAGAAGATAATTTGACTTATGAAGAAGTTCCGGTTCAGATCTTAGATAGACAAGTTAAAAGGTTGAGGAACAAAGAAGTCGCGTCCGTTAAGGTGCTTTGGAGAAATCAACAAGTGGAGAGTGCTACTTGGGAGGCTGAAGCGGGACATGCAAAGACGTTATCCTTATCTATTCAACTCCACTCAGGCCTAAGGTATTAAATCAATTCATTTGTACTCCATTGAGTATTACATTTCAGCCCCTGAATCATTAATGTGCATATATGTTTAAATTGATGAGTTATGGATGCTTTACACTAAGTTTTGAAATCTTGAAGTGATGTTTAAATAAAATTTTGCATTCATGTTGGGGCTGATATGTTCTTACTAAGTCGTGCCTTGTATGTCTCTTCCACATTCGGGGACGAATGTTCCCCAGAGGGAGATATTGAAATGACCCAAAAAAATTTTAAAAATGTGCTTCAGAAGTTACCGGAAACTTGTTTAGCTATATATAAAATAAAAACAAAATCCATTTCGTTTTTTGAAAATCCGATTTCATATTCTTGTTTTGGGGGTCAAATTGAGTGGGAAATGGGTCTAACCCAAATTTTAGAGCAACCGTATCAAAATCCGAAATTTCCAAGTGAAGCCTCTTTCGAGGGTCTACTTTGGAGGGTCATATATCCTAGCACACATATTATTGGGTGGCCAATAAATTATCCATGGAAAGCCCTTTGAGTTAGCTACCTAACTCACTTCGTTTCACCTCATTCGGAGTTCGGACGAAGAAGTTATCCCCATTTTCGTAAAATCTACCCGGCAGGAAAGGCAATTTCCAGTGAGCGTTTTTACTGTTCACCCGCCTCATTTTTTTTTCTAAGTGTTGGACCATTTTTCTAAAAGGCATATGTTATTTCCTATATACCATTAGTTCAATTCCCATCTCTAAAACATTTCCCAAAACACCTCTCCCATACTTAGACACATTTTCTCTCAAGTTCTCTCAAGAACCCTAATCCAAAACCTTCCTCAAGATTGAAGAGACTCTTGCTCCAAGTTCCAAGCTTCCATTGAAGACACTCTCAAGACTTTCATAAAAACTCAAGGTATGTGGTGTTGAACTCATGGGTCCTTCCACCCATAGTGCCTAGACTCTATTCTACTCACTAATTCATGGTTTAAGTTAAGATTCATAAATTAGTCTTGTTCTTTGTAATAATTTCCTGCACATTGAATTCTAAACATGAAAAGTGATTGTTTTAAGCATGTTGTGACTCTAGAACTTGAACCTAAATTTGGAATGGATGTGGAGATTTTCATGTGGTATTGTGGGTGTTAAAAAGGTGTTGTTGTACATTGTTCACTGGTTTGGCTGCATAATTACTACCCTATTTTCCATGCTCTTTGATTCCATTATATGCCTTCAAGGTGTTTGACAAAATGTCCAACTATGGAGAATTGATGAATCGATGCTTTAAAACTTGAGTTATTAGATGTATGGAAATCCAGAGATGTGTTGATGACAAACTAAGCTTGTGTATATGTTCATTCCATACGTGAGATTGCATTAGAGCCTAATGGGAATTTCCTATATAAAGTGTTGCATGACCATGCCTGGTCCGGGTGAAACGAACCGGACAACCATGTGAGAGGTTTATATCTCACCACCTAGGATGCTTGGGGTGTAACCAACATCAACCATGTGAGAGGTTTATATCTCACCACCTAGGATGCTTGGGGTGTGACCAACATCAACCATGTGAGGGTTTTATACCTTGCCACCAGGGTGTCCGGGTGTGAACGGCATCCCCCATCCTAAGTTGGGGTTATAGATTGGTTGGATCATGCATACACATATGATATCTACTATTAGTATAGATTTACTTAAACATGTTTTGACTTCACTTTGTTCATGCATCCTCATATTGTTATTCATAATGCCTATGAAACTATTTCTTGTATTTCGATTGTGTCCTTGTCTATTGTTGTGTTGCACCCCGCATACTTAGTACATTCAAAGTACTAACGCATATTTTGCCTACATGATGTCACCATGTAGGGACCGGAGCTACTCTTGATCCTTCTCTCCATTCACGTGGCTAGTATGGTGCTTATCCAAGTTGTTGGTGAGTCCTCAATGATTCGAGGGCTATGTTATGTTTCCTACTCCTATGTTTTGAGACTTCAGCTTGCAATTGTATTTTGACTATGAGGGGGAGCCGGTAGTATGTCATGGCCCCGTCCTATCTATGTATGTAGAGGTGTGCGTTGGACAAGTATTTTGTTAATGAGCTTGACTCTTGTTCTATGATGTCATTTTGAAATAGTTTGCCCTTTGTCCCTACTTCCCGTTAAATTAATGTTGAATGTACTTCCGCGACCGATGAAGTGTGATGACAAGTTTGAGAGGCTTGTTTGGGGTTCCTTCGGGTTCCTCATTCGCCATGTCACGTCTAGGCCCTAGGCTTGGGTCGTGGCACACCTGAACATCTTTCCTGCAAAGTACAATAAAAACACATAAAAATCAATACAAAAAGGCCCTAGACACACATAACTTGTAAGTGAAATGTATTAGAAATACCGTAAACTCACGGTATATCAAAGACAAAGGTCCAAGAGGAGCAACAAGATCAAAGCTCTAAGGAAAAGAGTAATCAACAGCAATCTGAGCAGCAAAGGGAAGAAAGAAGAATGGAAGGTGTCAAGAAGAAAAAACAATAAGCATCAAGACGAAAGAATAAAGAAGACAATGTGGAGACCAATCTCACCACAAAACAAAATGTTAAAAGAGCAACCACAAATCATAGCTCAGCAAACAGGTACAAGTAACATCTCTAATCATAACTCCTTTACTAACCTTAACATGCAGGAAAAGCACAATGAAGATATCCAGGAGCACAACAGTAAGGAAGAGGCAACAACCCAGGGTCTACAAATAAGGTCTAAGGCAAACAATAACCAAAAAGCACAGGTCAAGCAAACAGGAAACAAAGTAAACAACAAGAGCACAAGTATTGACTCAAAGCTCCCAACTCCCACAGACCCTAGCATTTCTTTTTTTGATGGTGCTGCTGAAGTTAAAGGAGGGCTGGATGGGGGATGTCAGGAGAAACACACTAATATGTAGGAAAAGGGGTCCAAAGGGGGAATTTGATCATGTTTTGCATGAGGATACACACTTTGACCATAGCTCAAACCTTAGAACTCCTGCTACCACTACAAGTCAGTAACTTAATTCAGAACAGTAACAGGTACAACAACAGGATTAGGCAAGGGCAAGAACACAGGTTAATGTTGAAAATAACAAGGAAAAACAACAAAGGAGAGCAGGAGATGTTGGACAACAAGATAAAGGATCTATGGAAAAGGACATGGGAGCTAAAGCTAGTACTAGTAATCAAGAGAACACTCCCAAAAGCAAAAACAAACCTAGCAAAAAAAGAAGAAGGCTGCAAAAAAAGACAAAACATGCAGCAAGACAGTGATCAACAGGGAGAACAACAAGGGAATGGGGAAAGTTGCAAGAAGTTTATTATGGTTAATGAACAGTTGGGTATGGACATTACCTCTTTACAAACCTAATACATGAATCCCCCTCCTAATGTCCCTCCAGACAAAATGCCTAAAAAGTGTCAAATGAACAAAGGTCCTACCATTGATGAACATGCTGTTGATAATTCAGAAGATGAATTTGATATGGATAATCAATCACTCAATGGCCCTGATGAGGAGGATGAAACTAGTGAATTACTGATTAGAGCTTTTAACCCTCACCCGGACAAAGGCCTTGCAGAGGAAATTCAACAGGTTGCTAATAATCAGGGACTATCCCCCAGAGGACTTCATCATGACAGGTTCGAATTCAAAGGCCAAGATATCAACTCTGTCACAGCAGGCAGACCAAACACTAGGTTGTTCACTTCCAGATCATCTCAATGATTAGTACAATCATTTGGAATGTGAGGGGGATCAACACCCAAGGTGTAATTGAAAGATTCAAAATGCTCAAGAAGATACATCATCTCTCTATCATTGCTATCCTTGAACCTTTCTCAGATAATACTCACATTCAAAGTTTTAAGAACCATTAGCTATGGAATATGCAGTGAGTAATTGCAATGGCAAAATTTGGCTCTTTTAGAACATGGACATTGACTGTGTAGTTCTTGAGGAAGATAAGCAACAAATTACTTGTGACATTGGCCATAATGAACTCCAGACTCACTCCACCATCACCTTTGTGTATGCCAAGTGTAAGGATCTGCTAAGGAGACCTCTTTGGGATAGAATGATGCATCATGCTGCTAACAACACCAATCCCTGGTGCTCAGTAGGTGACTACAATGTCATCACTTCCATTGAAGAGAAGCTGGGAGGGTACCTTATAACATGAGGAAGAGTTTAGAATTCATTATTGTGATAGAAGCTTGTGGACTCCTTGACCTGGGCTTCAGTGGACAGAGATTTACTTGGTCCAATAAAAGAGGTATAGGTCATCGCATCTAGAAAAGACTGGACAGGGCCCTTGTTAATGATACTTGGCTGGAAAAAATGCCACAAACCACCATCACTCACTTACCATCTGTAGGATCTGACCACTGTCCCTTACTGATGGAAATGAATGCTAGAGTGGAAGATCACATCCGGTATTTTAAATTCCTCAACTGCTGGACTGAACAACCCAACTTTATTGATACTGTTCAAACTTGTTGGGAAGACCTATAAAGGGGAACAACATGTGGAGATTTCATCAGAAGTTGAAGAGGTTGTCCAACACTCTTAGCTCTTGGTCTAGGAGGGAATTTGGGGATATTTTCTATAAAGTCAAGGAATATGAAGACAGGTCAGAGCTGCAAAAAAGAACCTCATTCATACTCACAGTGCAAGTTCCAGGACAACCATACACGAGCTTAATGCAGAATACCTCAGATTTCTGAAATTGGAGGATTCAATTTTAAAACAAAAAACTCAGTTGCACTGGTTTAAAGAGGGAGATGCAAACACTAAGTATTTCCATTCACTGATAAGAGGAAGGAGAAGAAGATTATTTATACATAAAATTTTCAGGGAGGATGGGGAATGGATACAGGGTGATGATAACACTGCAAAGGTTGCTGGTGCCCATTTTCAAGGTATTTTTACAGGGGCGGACAAGTTTATTAATGAGTATGCTATCAGCTGTATTCCCAGAATTATCAACCAAGAACAAAACAATAATCTTACTGCCTTGCCTGATCTGGAAGAACTGAAGGAAGTGGTCTTCTCTATGAATCCTAATTCAGCAGCTGGTCTGGATGGGATGAATGGCCACTTTTTCAAGAAATGCTGGCACATTATTAAGCAGGATCTTCTTAGTTTCATTCATGCTTTCTTCTGTGGCCATGAGATCCCTAAATATTTCTCTCATTCTTGCATTGTTCTCTTACCTAAAGTGAGCAATCCCAACAAACTTATTGAGTTCAGGCCCATCAGTTTAAGCAATTTCACTAGCAAGATCATATCTAAGCTAGTGAGCTCTAGACTTGGTCCCCAATTACCTAATTTGATTTCTCTTAATCAGTCAGGTTTTGTCAAAGGCAGAAGTATATCAGAAAATATTATGTTGGCATAAGAGATCATATATCAGATTAGGAAACCAAATATTGGGAGCAATGTCATTATTAAACTTGACATGGCTAAAGCATACGATAGGGTTTCTTGGTCCTATATATGTTTGGTGCTAAGAAGAATGGGGTTTGATGAGGTCTTTATTGATATGGTTTGGAGGATCATGGCTAACAATTGGTACTCTATTATTGTCAATGGCAAAAGACATGGTTTCTTTCAATCTATCAGAGGTCTCAAGCAAGGTGACCCTCTTTCCCCGGCCCTATTTATTTTAGGTGCAGAGGTCCTGTCCAGATCCTTGAACAGACTTCACAACAATCCAAATTACTATGGATTCTTCATGGAACCAAGAGTCCCTCAAGTGAACCACTTAAGTTTTGAAGATAACATCATACTTTTCACCTCAGGAAGACAGAAAACTCTCCAACTCACTATGCAAACTTTGAAGGTCTATGAAGAGACCTCAGGCCAGCTTATTAACACTGGCAAAAGCCACTTCATGGTCCATACTAGTGCCATTAACAGTACTAGAGATAGGATCAAGAGGATCATTGGCTTCAGACAGAAGGAGGGCCCTCTCACTTATCTTGGTTGCCCTTTATTTGTGGGTAGACCAAGGATTATTTATTTTTCTGATCTCAATAACAAAGTTTTGTGTAGAATTACAGGTTGGCAAACAAAATTGTTGAGCTATAGTGGAGAGCTATTTTAGTCAAGCATGTTCTACAATCCCTACCTATTCACCTCTTATCAGCAGTGACCCCCCCTGTTACTTTCCTAAAACAGGTCCAAAGTATCATGGCTGACTTTTTCTGGGGATGGAGGAACGAAAAAAAGAAATACCATTAGGCTTCTTGGAAAAATCTAAGCTTTCCTTATGAGGAGGGAGGTATTGGTATGAGAAATCTCAAGGATGTAAGCATAGCCTTCCAATACAAGCAGTGGTGGTGCTTTAGATCCAAACAAACCCTTTGGGGAGAGTTTTTGAAGGCTAAGTATTATCAAAGATCCAATCATATTAGTAAGAAATGGGACACAGGTGAATCACTGACCTGGAAACAGATGATGCACAACAAACACAAGGTGGAGGAGCACATCACCTGGAAACTCAACTCAGACAATTGTTCCTTCTGGTGGGACAATTGGCTTGGTGTTGGACCCCTTGCTCAGTTCTCAACTGACAGTCACAGATTCAACAATACAACAGTAGCAGAATTTTGGGTCGAAGGGCAATGGGACTTGAACAAGCTCATTCGACAAGCTCCTAACAATTATCTCGCCAACATACTATCCATTGAACTCTATATACAGCAGGACACCCCTGACCAAGCTATTTGAAAGCTTAACAGTGATGGTCACTTCACTTGTTCATCTGCATGGAACGAGATTAGAAAAAAAAGGACCAAGACAATTTTCAATACATTCATTTGGCACAAGAGTATTCCTTTTAAAACTTTTTTTTTTTTTTGTGGAGAACATTACGTGGTAAACTTCCTACTAACGAAAAACTAATCAGTTTTGGCAATGAGCCAACAAATTGTTTTTTGTTGTTGTAACAGGCCAGGTCTGGACACCATAGAACACACATTCAACAATGGAACCTTTGCTACTTACGTGTGGAAAAGCTTTGCTGCAGCTGCTGGAATAACTACAGACCACAGCTCCTTACCTCACCTCATAATGCAATGGTGGTCGATCAAACACAACAACGCAGCACACAGACTACTACCGCAGGCCACGCCAATATTTATATGCTGCAATTTATGGAAGAACAAATGTGCTAGGAAACATAAAGGGAAACAATCCAATATTACTAGAGTCAAGTATGCCATTTACAAAGACAATTACAAGCTCATGACTACATCCTTTCCTCAAATCAAATGGCAGTCCAATTGGAGGGAACTGATCCAGCAAGGAGAAAGATGCACTCACGACACCAAAGTTACTCTTGTTCGATGGATTAAACCTCCAAACAATGGGTCAAACTGAACACGAATGGCAATGCACTAAGCAACCCAGGCAGCAGTGGAGCAGGAGGCATCCTAAGGATCAACATGGTGAAATGATACTAGCTTTTGCTACCCCCCTAGGAGAGGGCACCAACAACCAAGCGGAAATAGGAGCAGCAGTATTCGGCATGACCTGGCTACTACAACTAGGCTACATGGATGTTATTCTAGAGGTGGATTCGCAACTTCTTGTGGATTGGATCATGCTTAAAGCTAAGCCTCCATGGAGCATTTGCACACTGCTGCAGCAAATTCAGAAGCTCATCAGATAGACAAGCAACTTCAAGTGCAAACACATCCTCAGAGAAGCCAATTTTGTGGCTGATTCACTATCAGAACATAGTCACCACCTCACATGTCCTCAATATATTGCAATACTCACCAACTACCAAAGGAAACAAAAGGATATTACCAACTCGATATGCTTGGAATGGTAAGCTTCACGAGGAGGAAAACTAAGAGGATCAAAGAGCCCCCTTGAACTAGTTTCCAACCTTTTCAACCTAGCTATGGTTTGTTAACTATAGCTCTTTTGAATAGGACTAGTTTATTTTGTTTTGTTTTGTTACTGTAAAGGGAGAGTCTCCCTTATTTACTATTCCTAGTTTCTTTGTATCGAGAGGAGTCCTCCTCTTTAGGTGCT
>NW_026020603.1:0-7115 GCF_900185275.1 Solanum verrucosum
CAAAAATCAAAATTAATAGTTCAAATACCGTTCTCTCTCATCAAGCCCCTCCCTCAACCTTCTCCATAAATCGTCTATCCCCAATTCCCCACCCCCACCCCCACCCCACGCCCCCAATGTATTATTTTAGTTGCAATGTATTTGGTCATATAATTCATTTTATGTATCTTAGTTTTTATTTCATATATTTAATATGTTTCAGTCAAGATATCTTTACATGGCAGTGCTACGTATTTGATTTGATTGTTTCATGTATCTAAGCATGTTGTTATATGTATTTTACAGTGTTTAATATACATGTATCTAATACGATAAATAGTGTATCTGAAACTGTCAAAAAATATATTTTCTTAGCAAAAAATAATGAATAAAAATGTATCTAACTTAAAATTCATATCAACTAATTAGAGAATTAACGATGTATCTGACAGTTCACACCAATTATACGAGCTACTACCCTTCACATGTATATGAACAACAAAAATAAATGTGTATCTGACATAAACAAAATGTATCTTACTATAAATAAAACTTAGAAACGATAATCAACACCATATCTAACAAGGTATATAGTGTATTTGAAATATTAAATAGTTGTTTACTATCATGTATCTATCAGTATCATCGGGTAAAAAAAACGTTCCATACATAAACAAAATGTATCTAATACTAATCAAAGCTCATATTACAGAGAAAAAAATAAAATCGGACAGTTAATGTATCTGAAATAAGTGCAAAAGAATCCAAAAAGAAATAAACTAACCAACAAAAAAAAGAAGCTAAAACAAAAACAAAAGAAAGAAGAAGTGAAAAGCTTAGATACACATCGAGATAAATCTGGAGAAATGAAAAAAATGATCCCATCTTCGTCCACCAGGCTTTTCTCTCCTGTTCCTTTCAATCACAGAAATTCAAAAACGAATTTCATAGGCACTGAGCCTAACTCTGAGATTCAAGAATGTCTCTTCTAGCATTTGAGATTAAGAAAAGATCAAGCTTGCTCTCATCACCCATGGTAGTCCACAATTTTCAAACATGTTGCCAAGAAGATGAAGTTTTCAATTAGAGAACTCTTGTGGTTTTAGGATTTCGTTATTTTAGGAAGATTTGTTAGAATTTATATGTTAATGAATCTGCAAATCAGTTAGAATTATTAATTAAGCCTAAATTACTCATTTATTTAAGGAAATAGGTTATTCAATATATTAAAATATGTATCTCTTTAATTCAAACCGTCGGATACATGTATCTCGCGAATAATGATACATGTATCTGACTGACAAAATATGGTTATAGGGATGTAATTATCAAAACTATCTTAAATTCATAGTAATTAGGTCCTTAAACTAGTGGGATTTATGTAGTTTTCCCTACTATTAATACCAAATGGGGCCAATTGATACAAGTAACATCACTCCAGTTGAGAGGAGCAAAATGAACATTATTATTATTATTTTTTAGCTAAAAAACAAAAAAACTACTGTGTGAATATACTAATGTATAATTTTAGCAACAGGGACAAGACTAAATGCGCATTGAATAAGTATTTAATGTGGCAGCCGGTAAACATTGTAGAGATAATCCATTATTACCACAGAATAGGTAAATAATCAGGGCATAATTCAATACTTTCTCATAATTTAACATTACTAAGCACATCAATAAAAATAAAATAAGAAATAAAAGACAACACTGCCAAACATTTTCTGAAAAGCTCAAAATTAATAACCATACCCTTCCATAATGCACAAGCGCAAAACAAAGACTAAAACATAAAAAAATGAGTAGAGATGCAAACAGAGGGAGCCATACCGTAATCGGGACAAATAGAAATTCTCATTGCTTAGGCTAAGATTTTTAAAATCACCGGGCAAATGACATTCTTCAAATAAATAGCGAAATCTTCTCAATATCAAACTAACTATGAAATAAGAGACGATTCCTGAATCCTATGGCACTGAAGAATGTAAAAATTGAAATCAACTCCCAATATGAAATCCACCGGACAGCATGTAACTAAACTCCATTCAAACGGTACCATAAACTTAAGACAAAGGATATTCGAAGAAAAGAACCTTAGAATCATAGCAACTTATTATTTTCCAAACACTTTAACACCCAAATGTATTTGAATTAAACCTAAAGAAATGAGGAAAAGGGGCAGGGAGGAATGAAGCAAGCAAATGGACCTTATGCTTCACTTAAATCAATAGCGACATGCTTGAAAAGAAAAACATAAGAGACAACAGCTGGACAGATAGTATTGCACCCATAATTCTATATTTATTCAATCTACCAAGACTTAAAAGAAAAGTGAAGCTCACCGAGACCACAAACAGTAAAGAAAAGAGCATATTTTGTTTGCTACTAGAGAGTAAAATTTATATAGATCATAACCCCTCACTTAAGGCGTATAATGGAAAGATAAATCAGTTTTTAAACAAGAAATATTAAACAAAAATGGGGCGGAGACTTGAACCAAAAATCATTCTAAGCAATGAAATCACAAACTTCAAAAACAGGAAGAAAAGAAACGGTCAAACATCATTATATCAAAGAACGACTTAAATACATAAAAAAAAAAATCATTTATTTTTAGCATGCTTCGCAGAAAGGAAAGATGCATTATTTTAGCAATCAAAATATCAATTTGTGACTTTTGGACTGATTTATCTCCTCTTTTGAATAAGGAAAATAATATTTAATTGATTCCTTAAAATACCCTTTCCTTAAAATCGTGCCCTCTTCCACTATAAAAGAGAACATCACTCTCATTATTCTAAAGGGATCCGGGGCACCTCTACATATTCACACATTGCTCTCACATTGATTATAGTTGAATACTTTGAAAAATATTGTTCTCTACTCTTAAAAGAATTAATACTCTGGTGAACCATCTAAAGTGTTCCCTTACTAATTTTGTTGTGTTCGGGTCTAGTATCAAATCAAATTGGGTCTTCATTGCTGATAAAACTTTCTACATAATTGGTTAGCCTGTCTTCATTAGTTTAAATTTTGTCTTGCATCATTTTATTATAATGTTGTTGGTGTGTTCAAAAGTAAATAAAAGGAAGCTTCCGGGTTAGTTTCCTTATCCCATCATTGTCAATGTGTGATCTTATGTGTTCCGTGGCTCGTTTGAAATTCGTGTGTTTGTTATGAACATTTATTATGTTTCTATATATACATTATTATGTTATGATCTTGTGTTTGGTATTATTCTATTTAACAGGTTTTTGAACTTACAGTTCAAGACATTGAAGAGTCGCCTAGGGACGGAATTTCGGACAAGACTGTCACTGTTCAAATTTTTATTTTTGAATGGCATTATGTCGATTCTTTATTTCCTTTTTGTTCGGTTGTGTAACTCTAATACTATGTATATAAAATAATTTGGGGAATCGTCTAAAGGGGAGGGGGATATACGTGCTAACTGTTTTCTTCGTTTATTTTGTTATGTGTGATTGTTATAGATAATCTATTTATTACTATAATCATTAGAATATGCAATATGTCGAAATTGCTTAAATAATCTACTTAAAATCAACTATTTGTTTGTCTTGTTAGTTTATTAATTAACTATCTCAAATCAATAAGAGTCTGCCAACTTTAGTAAATGTTAATATCCTAGATCTTACTTTTTATATGTTTTATATTTTTAGCATGCTAATGAATCTGAAAATGAAAGAAATTTTGAACCGTGTCTGTCTTAATTACCATCTGTTAACGTGAGAGCTTAATTAATTTCCATATCAATTCACATAGAAAGTATGCCTATAGAAGTGATTTAATTGTTATTCATTCCTCACTATATCTAATAAAATAAAATAAAAAATAAATAACAATGATCTTGTATATAATAGTAATAATAGTAAAATAATAATTTTTATATGTTTCCTTTGTATATCTTAATCCATCAGTTTCTTTTTTTATATGACAAATTGGGAAGTAATGTTTATAAGCAAAGTAGGATTCCACGCCTAATAGGTTTCTGAATAGTATTAAATCTAATTTAGAAGTTATGTCTATGTTTGATAATAATTTTGAGCATGTTCTATTCAGAAGTTACGAGCATAAGTTTTGTTTTTTACTCTAAAAGGATTAAAATTTGAGCTTTTGTGCTAATTTGCTATAATTATTATTCGTAATATGAGCTTTATTAATAAATTCCAGCAGGTTCACTTAGAAACTATGTCTATAGGATCTAACCAAATAAGATCAGTGTTAATAAGATTAAATAAATGGCTTGTTAAAATCATACTCTAATAATTCAGTATGTTTCAAAATTGAAATAGAATCTACTCTTGATCAATTTGCGTGATGAAACCATTTTCTGTATAATCTCTGCTCACTTATCAGCTCTTCCTGCATTACAATTATTTTTCTGTCACTAAACAAATCAGTTATTATTTTCCAGCATGTTACAACAGAATAAAACCATCTTGCATGACTACTATTTGCATTGTTAGTGTCTAGACGTTTTTCTGCATGATAAAGAATTAACAGGCTTGGCAACGACGACTCCTGACTAATCTGCACTATTTAACTTTTCGTGCCCTTACTTTTGAGTCCCTATCAGCTGCAACAAAGGGCTGCGGGAACGAGATTTTAAATTAATTTGCAATTAATTGGCACTGTTTCGAAGCAATGGCTAGTCTGTCCTGATTTTTGTTTGTGTAAAATATCATTTTTTTAAAATAAATAAATGAATTTGATATTGGCCTAAATATTTCTGCATGTATGATCACTTTGTCTGCTATATTTTTATAAAATCAAAAATAAAAAAAAATGATATGTCATAAATTTCTACCTTGGTAAAATCAATTGATAATTACAATTAAAATATTTCGGCACTTGTAATATTTCATGTCCTCTAAATTAATTATATTATTATATTATTTGTTTGTATGTCACATACTTAGCATGAATCCTTTTCACTCATCTGTGTTTGCTAGCATGTTAATTAAAATTTAGAGGCCAATGTGAAACCCTATGTGCTAAATGCTTGTCCAAATGTTTGACTTGGTGTCTAGGTGGGCCTATTATATTTTATCTTTGTCTAAATTCACCCTAATAGCAGTCCAATGCCTATTGGACCTTACGTGGGACACTAGACACCTTTTAGAGACGAAAAGCATGTGGTGGTGGGGTAGGGGTAGTTTAGGCCCTATGGAGATGATGACATCGACTCGGTCTGAAAGACAAACCTTGGTTTTGTCTGTCCTACGAGAAGCCTATCGAAAATAAAGAAAAGTCGAGTGTTGATCCATAAAGTCCTTCAAAGTCTCCCTGTCCTTTTATCCCTTTATGTGTTTATAATTATAATTATTTGGGGTAGCTTAAATAAAATAAAATTCTTGTTTGCTTATTTTTGGTGCAACTTCTGTCTCCTCGCTTATCTCTTTATTAATTGTTTGTTATTATATTATCACTTAATCTTGCATGCTTAGCTAATTAATTAAAATAACTAAAATGCCATAAATTGCTTAATTTCATGTCATCACCTAGTTTCACATGTTTAATTAATTAAATAAATAATTGAAATGGTCTTAACCGTCTACTGTTAGTTATCACCTAGTTTTTCGCATGCTTAATTAATTAAATAAATAATTGAAATGACCTTAATTATTTAATATTAGTTATCACCTAGTAATTATGTTTAATAAATAACCAAATAATGAAGTGACCTTAATTGCTACTTGTAACCCCCACATAAATTGCATGAGATACGGTCGGGACCCACAATTCTGGACCTCGAGGGATGCCTAACACCTTCCCCTCGAGGTAATTTGAACCCTTACCCTAATCTCTGGTTCGTTGACCTTAGCTAGATTTAGTTAGGTTAGATAGGTTCCCTAATGCGCCTTAATTCGTTAGGTGGCGACTCTTCAATCCTCCAAAGCCCAAAAGAGTTGTTAGGTCGTGCACCAAAACTCGTTTTTTCGAAAAATGGGGCGCGACAGCATGTCCCACAACATTTCTAGTCAGTTTAGAGGCTTATTTCAGACATAGTTAGATTCAGCTTAGTATTGAGTTTGATATTTCTTTTGTATTAAACTCTCAGATTTTATATTCAGTTATAGTATATGGGTATTCCCCATCTTTTCAGATTTATTTATGATTTAGCTTCCGCATCAGTTTATTATTCTTTATTTAGTATGCTCATGATCATGCCAGCAGGGTTAGCTTGGGATCACTTGTGGTCCTAGGTCCCGTGTCCGCGTCTCGGGGGTAGCTCGGGGCGTGACAAACTTGGTATCAGAGCATTAGGTTTAAGTGTCCTAGGATGTCTGAAAAGCCGCACTAGGTAGAGTCCTTTTCATGGGTGTGTAGTGCGCACCACATCTAATGAGAGGGAGGCTACAAAGTGTTTTAGGAAAAATCTTCATTTTCTTGTTACTCTTATCGTGCGTAAGGTATGATCTAATTCCATTCTAACTCGACGTTCTACGTTTCAGTGATCATGCCTCCTCGTAGAGCTTATGCCAGGAACGCAAACGCAAACTCCTCCAGTTCCAGATCAGAAGTCTCAAATGCTGAATTCAGGAATGCCATTCAGATGTTGGCTCAGAGTGTCGCTAACCAGAACAATCAGCGGGTTCAAGCTCCTGTGAATGCAAATGGTGGATCAGCAGCAGCAAGGGTCCGTGACTTTGTTAGGATGAATCCTCCAGAGTTCTTAGGATCGCAGACTGGTGAAGATCCCCAGAATTTCTTGGATGAGATCAAGAAGATCTTTGAGGTGATGCAGGTCACTGGGAATGATCGGGTTGAGTTAGCATCTTACCAACTTAAGGATGTAGCTCATATCTGGTATACTCAGTGGAAGGAGAACAGGGGTACAGATGCGCTCCTATTACTTGGGATGTTTCAGCGAAACCTTTCTGACAGGTTTTTCCCCATAGAGTTGAGAGAAGCAAGGGCCCAGGAATTTATGAACTTAAGGCAGGGTAACATGACTGTCCAAGAGTATGGGCTCAAGTTTAACCAACTCTCCAGGTATGCTCCTCACATGGTTGCTGATTCCAGGGCTCAGATGAATAAGTTTCTCTATGGAGTGTCAGACTTAGTGAAAACAGAGTGCAGGAATGCTATGTTGTTGGGAGACATGAACA
>NW_026020604.1:0-1420 GCF_900185275.1 Solanum verrucosum
TTTTTGCATTTTTTATGGTTTAGTATTTACGATTTAAGGCTTACATATTTTTTGGATTTAGGGTTTAGAGCTTAGGGTTTTGTAGGGGTATTAAATAGTTATTAGGGTTTGTAGGGTTTAGGGTTTTAGGTTAGTGTTTAGGATTTAGGGCTTAGGCTCTTTTTTGGTTTAGGGTTGTAGGTTAGGGTTTAGGGTTTATGATTTTTTTAGGTTTAGGGTTTTAGGTAAAGGGTTTTATCTACCTTTTAAGGGTTTAGGCTTATGGGTTTTTAGTTTATGGTTTTTTTAGGATTTTATAGGTTTGGGTTTAAGGCTTAGGGTATTTTTTTGTGTTTTTTAGGGTTTCGAATATACGATTTAGGGATTTATAGGGTTTAGAGCTTAGGGTTTTAAGGGTTAAGTGTTTCTTAGGGTTTTCTAGGGTTAGGGCTAAGGCTTAGGGTTTTTTTTTGTGTGTTTTAGGTTTAAGGTTTACAATTTTTTAGGATTAAGGGTTTAGAGCTTAGGGTTTTGTAGGAGTTTTAAACGGGTTTTAGGGTTTATTTTAGGGTTTACAGGACTTAGGGTTTATTAAGGTTTAGGGTTTATGGTTTCTTAGGGTTTCTTAGGGTTTTAGGCTTAGGATGTAGCATTTTAGGTTAGGGTTTAGGGCTTAGGTTTTTTTTAGGTTTAGGATTTTAGGTTAAGGGTTTTATCTAGGTTTTTCTAGGTTTAGGGTATAGGGCTTAGGGATTTCTTTTTTGTGTTGTTTAGAACTTAGCATATACAGTTTAAGGCTTAATAAGATTTAGAGCTTAGTGTTTTTTAGGTTTACGGGTTCTGTTTTTTTAGGGTTTAAGGTTTTGTGTGTTTTTTAGATTTAGGGTTACAAAGTTTTAGGATTTAGGGTTTAGAGTATAGGATTTTGTAGGGGTTTTAGGGTTTATTTTAGGGTTTATTTTAGGATTTAGGGTGTCTTAAAGTTTCTTAGGGTTTTAGGTTTAGGATTTAGGGTTTTAGGTTAGGGTTTAATGTTTAGGGCTTAGGGTTTTTCTTTGGGTTTAGGGTTTTATATTGGGTTTTAGGGATTAGGGCTTTGCGGGTTTTAGGTTAAGATTTTTTAGGGTTTTATAGGTTTAGGGTTCACGGCTTAGGGCTTTTTTTTGTGTATTTTAAGATTTAGCGTTTACAAATTTTTAGGATATAGGGCTTAGAGATTAGGGTTTTGTAGGGGTTTTGAATGGTTCTTAGGGTTTATTTTTGGGTTTATAGGATTTAGGGTTTCTTAAGGTTTAGGGCTTAAGGGTTTTTGATTTTTTAGGGTTTAGCGTATATGATTTAGGGGTTTATAGGGTTTAGAGCTTAATGTTTTTTAGCTTTAGGGGTTTTCAGACTTTTTAGGATTTTTAAGGGTTAAGTGTTTTATAGGGTTTAGTTTTTT
>NW_026020605.1:0-13188 GCF_900185275.1 Solanum verrucosum
TTATCAAGAACTCATCAATAACTTAAATCCTTAAATTTCAAGAACGAAATTACGCTGAATAAATCATGATTGGCGTGTGGGTGAAAAGAACCCAACACGATGGAAGCTTACATACCTCTTAGGGATCAAACCCATGGCGAAAATCCACTACAACACGCAAGAATCTCGATGAACGCTTGATCCTCTCCTCTTTTCTCCTCTTTTCTCTTCTTTTCTCTTCTTGAACTCTCAACTAAAACCCTAGGTGTATTTTAGAATTATAAAACTGAAACCTAATAGGATTAGGACCCTTAAAACCTTACTAAAAATGAATTAAATCTGATTTGGTAAGGAAAAGACCAAAATACCCCTTACTATTTTCGGCTAACTTTCCTTAACTGGATAGCCTAACTTCTAAAGGCCATATCTCACTCATCTAACCTCCAAACTTAGCAAACTCGGAGGCGTTCGAAAGATAACTCAAAGATCTTTCCTACGGTATCTGGTAGCACACCTAAATCATCCTGAGCTGGGAGTTATGGCAGTTCGAAGTCAACCCAAAACTCATACTTAACTTAACTTGCAAAATGTCAAATTTTGCTATTTCCAATTTAGTTCTTTTTCGAACTAAAGGTGCAACATCTAGTGAACTTAACACTTAAGAAATTTTAATTCCCTCGGTAAAATCCTACTCACAACGAAGGATGTTTCAAGTCTTAGATCAAAAAAAATTCTGGGGTGTTACATTTACGGTTTACAGATTTTTAGAATTTAGATTTTAGAGCTTTGGGTTTTGTAGGGGTTTTAAATGGTATTTAGGGTTTTTAGGGTTTATAGGATTAAGGGTTTCCTAAGGTTAAGGGTTTTAAGGTTTCTTGGGGCTTTAGGGTTTTCGGAGGGTTTTTTTTTAGGTTATGGGTTTTGAGTTAAGGGTTTTATCAAGGTTTTTAGGGTTTAAGGCTTTGGATTTTTAGTTTAATGATTTTTAGGGTTTTATAGGTTTTAGAGTTTAGGGCATAGAATTGTTTTTATGTGTATTTTTAGGGTTTAGCATATACGATTTAGGGCTTTATAGGGTTTATATATTAGAGTTTTTTTAGGTTTAGCGGTTTTTGGGTTTTTAAGGTTTTTAAGGGTTAACTCTTTCTTAGTGTTTAGGGTTTAGGGCTTAGGGTTTATTTGTGTATTTTAGTTTTATGGTCTACGGATTTTTAGGACTTAGGGTTTAGAGATTACGATTTTGTAGGCGTTTTAAATTATTTTAGAGTTTCTATTAGGTTTTATAGGCTTTACGATTTCTTATAGTTTTAGGGTTTAGGTTTTTAGGTTTTTAGGTTTAGGGTTTAGGGTTTTAGGTTAGGGTTTAGGGTTTAGTTCTTAAAAATATTTTATGTTTAGGGTTTTATAGTAAGGGTTTTATCTAGGTTTTAAGGGTTTAGGGCATTGGATTTTTAAGGTTAATGATTTTTAGGGTTTTATAGGTTTTAGAGTTTAGGGAGTTGGGTTTTATTTTGTGTTTTTTAGGGTTTAACAAAATACGAATTAGGGTTTCATAGGCTTAAGAGCTTAAAGTTTTTTAGGGATTTTAATCTAAAACACTCTAAACCCTATAAAGCCCTAAATCATATATATTAAACCCTAAAAACACAAAAAAACCTTTGCCCTATACCCTAAACCTAAAAAATTCAAAAAAAACATTAACCTACCCAGTGCCTTAAATCTTAAAAACATAGATAAAAACCTTAACCTAAAACCCTAAACCTACAAAAACTCTAATCCCTAAACCCTAAACCCTAAACCTAAAACCCAAAATCCTAAACCTATAACCCTAAATCCAAAACTTTAAGAAACCCCTAATCCTATAAATCCTAAAGAAACCCTAAAACCCATTTAAAATCCCTACAAAACCCTAATCTCTAAACCCTAAATCCTTAAAATCCGTAAACCCTAAAACTAAAATACACAAATAAACCCTAAGCCTTAAACCCTAAACCCTAAGAAACACTTAACCTTTAAAAAACCCTTAAAAACCCAAAAACCGCTAAACCTAAAAAACTTTAAGCTCTTAACCCTATGAAACCCTAATTCGTATATGTGAAACCCTAAAAGACACAAAATAAAAACCCTAAGCCCTAAACTCTAAAACCTATAAAACCCTAAAAAGTATTAACCTTAAAATTTAAAGGCCCTAAACCATTAAAAACCTAGATAAAACCCTTACTATAAAACTTTAATCATAAAATATTTCCTAGACCTAAACCCAAAACCCTAAATCCTAATCCATAAAACCCTAAACCCTAAACTATAAGAAACCGTAAAGCGTATAAACCCTAAAAGAACTCTAAAAACAATTTAAAACGCCTACAAAACCGTAATCTCTAAACCCTAAGTCCTAAAAATTCGTAGACCATAAAACTAAAATACACAAATAAACCCTAAACACAAAGAAACACTTAACCCTTTAAAACCTTAAAAACCCAAAAACCCAAAAACCCAAAAACCCAAAAATCACTAAACCTAAAAAACTCTAATATATAAACCCTATAAAGCCCTAAATCGTATATGCTAAACCCTAAAAATACACATAAAAAAAATTCTAAGCCCCAAACTCTAAAAACTGTAAAACCTTAAAAAACATTAAACTAAAAATCCAAAGCCCTAAACCGTAAAAACTTAGAGAAAACCCTTAACCCCAAACCCATTATCTAAAAAAAATCCCTCCGAAAACCCTAAATCCTAAACCTAAAGCCCTAAGAAACCCAATACCCTAAAATCGACCCTAAAAAACTCTAAATACCATTTAAAAACCCTACAAAACCCAAAGCTCTAAACTATAAATTCTAAAATTTGTAAACCGTAAACCATAGCTACACAACAAAACCCTAAGCCCAAAACCCTAACCTCTAAAAAACCGTAAGAGACACTTAACCATAAAAAAAAACTCAAGACCCCTAAATCTAAAAAACTCTAAGCTCTAAACCCTATAAAGTCCTAAATCGTATATGTTAAACCCTAAAAACACAAAGAAACCATAGCCCTAAACCCTAAGCTTATAAATTCCTAAAAAATATTACCCTACCCAGAGCCTTGAATCGTAAAAACCTAAATAAAAACCTTAACCTAAAACCCTAAAGCTATAAAAACACTAATCCCTAAACCCTAAACCCTAACCTAAAAACCTAAATCCTAAACCTATAACCTTAAATCCTAAACTTTAAGAAACCCTAAAACCTATAAACCCTAAAGAAACCCTAATACCCATTTAAAACCCCTACAAAACCCTAATCTCTAAACCCTAAATCCTAAAAATCTGTAAACCCTAAAACTAAAATACACAAATAAACCCTAAGCCTTAAACCCTAAACCCTAAGAAACACTTAACCTTAAAAAACCCTTAAAAAGTACACATAAAATAAATTCTAAACCCAAAACTCTAAAACCTGTAAATCCCTAAAAATCATTAAACTAAAATTCCAAAGCCCTAAACCCTAAACACCTTGATAAAACCATTAACCTAAAACCCATAACCTAAAAAAAACCCTCTGAAAACCCTAAATCCTAAACCTAAAGCCCTAAGAAACCTTAAACCCTCAACCTTAGGAAACCATAAATCATAGAAACTCTAAAATCGACCCCCAAAAAACCGTAAATACCATTTAAAACCACTACAAAACCCAAAGTTTTAAACTCTAAATTCTAAAAATCTGTAAACCCTAAATCATAGCAACATAACAAAACCCTAAGCCCAAAACCCTAAATTCTTAAAAACCCAAAGAAACACTTAACCATAATAAACTCAAAAACCCCTAAATCTAAAAAACTCTAAGTTCTAAACCCTATAAAGCCGTAAATCGTATAAGATAAACCCTAAAAATACAAAAAGAAACCTTAGCCCTAAACCCTAAACCTATAAAATACTAAAAAAACATTAACCTACCTGTGATTTAAACCGTAAAACCCTAGTTAAAAACCTTAACCTAAAACCCTAAACCTACAAAAACACTAATCCCTAAACCCTATACCCTAACCTAAAACCCTAAATCCTAAACCTATAACCCTAAATCATAAACTTCAAGAAACCCTAAATCCTATAAACCCTAAAGAAACCCTACATCCTAAACTTTAAGAAACACTAAATACTATAAACCCTAAAACCCATTTAAAACCCCTACAAAACCCTAACTATAAACCCTAGATCCTAAAAATCTGTAAACCCTAAAACTAAAATACACAAATAAACCCTAAGCCTTAAACCATAAATCCTAAGAAACACTTAACCTTTAAAAACCCAAAAACTGCTAAACCTAAATATCTTTAAGCTCTTAACCCTATGAAACCCTAATTCGTATATGTTAAACCCTAAAAAACACAAAATAAAACCCTAAACCCTAAAGCCTATAAAACCCTAAAAATTCTAAGCCCTAAACTCTAAAGCCTATAAAACCCTAAAAATCATTAAACAAAAAATTCAAAGCCCTAAACCCTATAAACCTTGATAAAACCATTAACCCAAAACCCATAACCTAAAAAAAACCTCTGAAAACACTAAATCCTAAACATAAATCTCTAAGAAACCCTAAGCCCTTCACCTTAGGAAACCCTAAATCCTGTAAACCTTAAAATTGACCCTAAAAACTCTAAATACCATTTAAAAACCCCTACAACACCGAAAGGTCTAAACTCTAATTTCTAAAAATATGTAAACCGTAAACCATAGGTACACAACAAAACCTGTCACGACCCAAGCCTAGGGCCTAGACGTGACATGGCGAATGAGGAACCCGAAGGGACCCCAAACAAGCCTCTTAAACTTGTCATCACATTTCATCGGTCGCGGAAGTACATTCAACATTAATTAACGGGAAATAAGGACTAAGGGCAAACCATCTCAAAATGACATCATAGAACAAGAGTCAAGCTCATTTACAAAATACTTGTCCAACGCACACCTCTACATACATAGATAGGACGGGGGCCATGACATATTATACCGGCTCCCCTCATAGTTAAAATACAATTGCAAGCTAAAGTCTCAAAACATAGGAGTAGGAAACATAACATAGCCCTCGAATCATGAGGACTCACCAACAAACTCGGATAAGCGTCGTACTAGCCACGTGAATGGAGAGAAGATCAAGAGTAGCTCCGGTCCCTACATGGTGACATCATGTAGGCAAAATATGCGTTAGTACTTGGAATGTACTAAGTATGCGGGGTGCAACACAACAATAGACAAGGACACAATCGAAATACAAGAAATAGTTTCATAGGCATTATGAATAACAATATGAGGATGCATGATCAAAGTGAAGTCAAAACATGTTTAAGTAAATCTATACTAATAGTAGATATCATATGTGTATGCATGATCCAACCAATCTATAACCCCAACTTAGATGGGGGATGTCGTTCACACCCGGACACCCTGGTGGCAAGGTATAAACCCCTCACATGGTTGATGTTGGTCACACCCCAAGCATCCTAGGTGGTGAGATATAAACCTCTCACATGGTTGATGTTGGTCACACCCCAAGCATCCTAGGTGGTGAGATATAAACCTCTCACATGGTTGTCCGGTTCTTTTCCCCGGACCGGGCATGGTCATGCAACACTTTATATAGGAAATTCCCATTAGGCTCTAATGCAATCTCACGCATGGAATGAACATATACACAAGCTTAGTTTGTCATCAACACATCTCTGGATTGCCATACATCTCATAACTCAAGCTTTAAAGCATCGATTCATCAATTCACCATAGTTGGACATTTTGTCAAACACCTTGAAGGCATGTAGTGGAATCAAAGAGCATGGAAAATATGGTAGTAATTATGCAGCCAAACCAATGAACAACCTACAACAACACCTTTTTAACACCCACAATACCATATGAAAATCTCCACATCCATTCCAAATTTAGATTCAAGTTCTAGAGTCACAACATGCTCAAAACAATCACTTTTCATGTTTAAAATTCAATGTGCAGGAAATTACTACAAAGAACAAGACTAATTTATGAATCTTAACTTAAACAATGAATTAGTGAGTAGAATAGAGTCTAGGCACTATGGGTGGAAGGACCCATGAGTTCAACACCACATACCTTGAGTTCTTATGAAGGTCTTGAGAGTGTCTTCAATGGAAGCTTGGAACTTGGAGCAAGAGTCTCTTCAATCTTGAGAAAGGTTTTGGATTAGGGTTCTTGAGGGAAAATGTGTCTAAGTATGGGAGAGATGTTTGGGAAATGTTTTAGAGATGGGAATTGAACTAATGGTATATAGGAAATAACATATGTCCTTTGGAAAAATGGTCCAACACTTAGAAAAAAAAAATGAGGCGGGTGAACAGTAATTTCGGTCACTGGAAATTTGCATTTCCTGCCGGACAAATTTTACGAAAATGGGCATAACTTCTTCGTCCGAACTCCGAATGGGGTGAAACGAAGTGCGTTAGGTAGCTGACTCAAAGGTATTTCCATGGATATGTTATGGTCCACCCAATTATTTGTGTGCTAGGAGATATGACCCTCCAAAGTAGACCCTCGAAAAAGGCTTCACTTGGAAATTTCGGATTTTGATACGGTTGCTCTAAAATTTGGGTTAGACCCATTTCCCACTCAATTTGACCCCCTAAACAAGAATATGAAGTCGGATTTTCGAAAAACGAAACGGATTTTTTTTTATATAGCTAAACAAGTTTCCGGTAACTTCCGAAGCACATTTTTAAGAACTTTTTGGGTCATTTCAAAACCCTAAGCCCAAAACCCTAAACTCTAAAAAACCCTAAGAAACACATAACCCTAAAATACTTAAGAACCCCTAAATATAAAAAACTCTAAGCTCTAAACCCTATAAAGCCCTAAATAGTATATGTTAAACCCTAAAAACACAAAAAAAACCATAGCCCTAAATCCTAAACCTATAAAATCCTAAAAAACATTAACCTACCCAAAGCCCTAAACCGTAAACACCAAGATAAAAACCATAACCTAAAACCCTGAACCTACAAAAACACTAATCCCTAAACCCTAAACCCTAACCTAAAACCCTATATCCTAAACCTATAACCCTAAATCCTAAACTTTAATAAACCCTAAATACTATAAACCCTAAAACCCATATAAAACCCCTACAAAACCCTAATCTCTAAACCCTAAATCCTAACAATCCGTAAACCCTAAAAATAAAAAATAGAAATAAACACTAAGCCTTCAACCCTAAATCCTAAGAAACACTTAACCTTTAAAACCCCAAAAACTGCTAAACCTAAAAAACTTTAAGCTCTTAACCCTAAGAAACATTATTCGTATATGTTAAACCCTAAAAAAGACAAAACAAAACCCTAAGCCCTAAACTCTAAAACCTATAAAACCCTAAAAAGCATTAACATTAAAAATCCAAAGCCCTAAACCCTTTAAACCTAGATAAAACCCTTACTGTAAAACCCTAAACATAAAATATTTCTAAGACCTAAACTTTAAACCCTAAACCCTAAACTATAAGAAATCGTAAAGCCTATAAACACTAAAAGAAACTCTAAAAACAATTTAAAACCCCTACAAAACCGTAATCTCTAAACTCTAAGTCCTAAAAATCCGTAGACCATAAAACAAAAATACACAAATAAACCCTAAGCCCTAAACCCTAAACACTAAGAAACACTTAACCCATAAAAACTTTAAAAAAAACCACTAAACGTAAAAAACTCTAATAAATAAACCCTATAATGCCCTAAATCATTTGTGCTAAACCCTAAAAATACACATAAAAAATATTCTAAGCCCTAAACTATAAAACATATAAACCACTAAAAAGAATTAAACTATAAATCTAAAGCCCTAAACCCTAAAAACCTAGATAAAACCATCAACCCAAAACCCATAACTTAAAAAAAAAAACCTCTGAAAACCCTAAATCCTAAACCTAAAGCCCTAAGACACCCTAAACCCTTAACCTTAGAAAACCCTAAATCCTATAAACCAAAAAATCGACCCTAAAAACCCTAAATACCATTTAAAACCCATACAAAACCAAAAGCTCTAGACTCTAAATTCTAAAAATTTGTAAACCGTAAACAATAGCTACACAACAAAACCCTATGCCCAAAACCCTTAGAAACACTAAACCCAAAAAAACTCAAGAATCCCTAAATCTAAATAACTCTAAGCTCCAAACCCTATAAAGCCATAAATTATATATGTTAAACACTAAAAACACAAAAAAACCTTAGCCCTAAACCCTAAACCTATAAAATCCTAAAAATCATTAACCTACCCAGATCCCTAAATAGTAAAAATCTAGATAAAAACCTTAACCTAAAACCCGAAACCTATAAAAACACTAATCCCTAACCCTAAACCCCAACCTAAAACCCTAAATCCTAAACCTATAACCCTAAATCCTAAACTTTAAGAAACCCTAAATCCTATAAACCCCAAAGAAACCCAAATACCCATTTAAAACCCTTACAAAACCCTAAATCCTAACAATCCGCAAAACCTAAAACTAAAATACACAAATAAACACTAAGCCTTAAACCCTAAACCCTAAGAAACACTTAACCTTTAAAAGCCCAAAAACCGCTAAACCTAAAAAACTTTATGCTCTTAACCCTATGAAACCCTAATTCGTATATGTTAAACCCTAAAAAAATAAGAAATAAAGCCCGAAGCCCTAAACTCTAAAACCTATAAAACCATTAACATTAAAAATTCAAAGTCCTAAACCCTTTAAACCTAGATAAAACGCTTACTGTAAAACCATAAACATAAAATATTTCAAAGCCCTAAACCCTAACCCCTAACCCCTAACCTAAAACCCTAAATCCTAAACCTAAATCCCTAAACCCTAAACTATAAGAAACCGTAAATCCTATAAACCCTAAAAGAAACTCTAAAATCCTATAAACCCTAAAAACATTAAATACCATTTAAAACCCCTACAAAACCCAAAGCTCTAAACTGTAAATTCTAAAAATCTTTAAACCTTAAACCATAGCTACACAACAAAACCCTAAGCCCAAAACCCTAAACTCTTTAAAAACCCTAAGAAACGCTTAACCCTACAAAACTCAAAAACTCCTAAATCTAAAAAACTCTAAGCTCTAAACCTTATAAAGTCCCAAATTGTATATGTTAAACCCTAATAACACAAAAAAACCTTAGCCCTAAACCATAAACCTATAAAATCCAAAAACACATTAACCTACCCAGAGCCCTAAACCATAAGAAGCTAGATAAAAACCTTAACCTGAAACCCTAAACATAAAAAAACACTAATCCCTAAACCCAAAACCCAAACCTAAAACCCTAAATCTAAAACCTACAACCCTAAATCCTAAACTTTAAGAAACCCTAAATCTTATAAACCCTAAAGAAACCCTAAAACCCATTTAAAACACCTACAAAACCCTACTCTCTAAACCATAAATCTTAATAATCCGTAAACCCTAAAACTAAAATACACAAATAAACCCTAAGCCTTAAACCCTAAACCCTAAGAAACGCTTAACCTTTAAAAACCCTTGAAAACCCAAAAACCGCTAAACCTAAATACTTTAAGCTCTTAACCCTATGAAACCCTAATTCGTATATGTTAAACCCTAGAAAACACAAAATAAAACCCTCAGCACTAAATTCAAAAACATATAAAACCCGAAAAAGCATTAACCTTAAAACCTAAAGCTTTAAACCCTTAAAACCTAGATAAAACGCTTACTGTAAAACCCTAAATATAAAATATTTCAAAGACCTACCCTAAACCCTAACCTAAAACCCTAAATACTAAACATAAAACCCTAAACCCTAAACTATAAGAAACCGTAGAGCCTATAAACCCTAAAGAAACTATAAAAACAATTTAAAACGCCTACAAAATCGTCATCTCTAACCCTTAAGTCCTAAGAATCCGTAGACCAGAAAACTAAAATACACATATAAACCCTAAGCCCTAAACCCTAAAGCCTAAATGGTATATGCTAATCTCTAAAAATACACATAAAAAAAATTCTAAGCCCTAAACTCTAAAGCCTATAAAACCCTAAAAATCCAAAGGCCTAAACCCTATAAACCTTGATAAAAACCCTTAACCCAAAACCCATAACCTAAAAAAAACCCCTTCGAAAACCCTAAATCCTAAACCTAAAGCCCTAAGAAACCCTAAACCCTTAACCTTAAAAACCCTAAATCCTATAAACCCTAAAATCGACCCTAAAAACACTAAATACCATTTAAAACCCCTACAAAACCCAAAGGTCTAAACTCTAAATTCTAAAAATCTGTAAACCGTAAACCATAGCTACACAACAAAACCCTATGCCCAAAACCCTGAAACTCTAAAAAACCCTAAGAAACATTTAACCTTAAATAACTCAAGAACCCCTAAATCCAAAAAACTCTAAGCTCTAAACCCTATAAAGCCCTGAATCGTATATGTTCAACCCTAAAAACACAAAAAAATCATTGCCCCTAAACCCTAAACCAATAAAATCCTAAAAATCTAGTAAAACCCCTACAAAACCCTAAAACCCATTAAAACCCCTACAAAACCCTAATCTCTAAACCCTAAATCCTAAAAATCCATAAACCCTAAAACTAAAATACACAAATAAACACTAAGTCGTAAACCCTAAACCCTAAGAAACATTTAACTTTTAAAAACCCAAAAACCGCTAAACCTAAAAAACTTTAAGCTCCTAACCCTATGAAACCCTAATTCGTATATGTTAAACCCTAAAAAAATAGAAAATAAAACCCTAAGCCATAAACTCTAAAACCTATAAAACCCTAAAAAGAATTAACATTAAAAATCCAAAAACCTAAACCCTTTAAACCTTGATAAAACCCTTACTGTAAAACCCTAAATATAAAATATTGTGAGACCTAAACCCTAAATCCTAACCTAAGACCCTAAATCCTAAACCTAAAACCCTAAACCCTAAACTATAAGAAATCGGAAAGCCTATAAACCCTAAAAGAAACTCTAAAAACAATTTAAAACGCCTACAAAACCGTAATCTCTAAACCCTAAGTCCTAAAAATCCGTAGAACAGAAAACTAAAATAAACAAAATAAACCCTAAACCCTAAACCCTAAACACTAAGAAACACTAACACTTAAAAAGCTTTAAAAAATCACTAAACCTAAAAAAACTCTAATATATAAACCCTAGAATGCCCTAAATCGTTTATGCTAGACCCAAAAAATACACATAAAAAAAATTCTAAGCCCTAAACTCTAAAACCTATAAAACACTAAAAAGCATTAAACTAAAAATCCATAGCCCTAAACCCTAAAAAACCTAGATAAAACCCTTAACCCAAAACCCATAACCTAAAAAAAACCTCTTAAAACCCTAAATCCTAAACCTCAAGCCCTAAGAAACCATAGACCCTTAACCTTAGGAAACCCTATATCCTATTAACCGTAAAATCGATACCATTTAAAACCCCTACAAAACCCAAAGCTCTAAACTCTAAATTCTAAAAATATGTAAACAATAAACCATAGCTACACAAGAAAATCCTAAGCCCAAAACCCTAAATTCTAAAAAAACCCTAAGAAACACTTAACCCTAAAAAACTCAAGAACCCCTAAATCTAAAAAACTCTAAACCCTATAAAGCCCTATATCATATATATTAAACCCTAAAAACACAAAAAAACCTTAGCCCTATACCCTAAACCTAAAAAATTCAAAAACATATTAACGTACCCGGTGCCTTAAATCTTAAAAACCAAGATAAAAGCCTTAAGCTAAAACCCCAAACCTACAAAAACTCTAATCCCTAAACCCTAAACCCTAACCTAAAACCCATTTTAAACCCCCTATAAAACCCTAATCTCTAAACCCTAAATCCTAACAATCCGTAAACCCTAAAACTAAAAAATAGAAATAAACACTAAGCCTTCAACCCTAAATCCTAAGAAACACTTAACCTTTAAAACCCCCAAAAACTGCTAAACCTAAAAAACTTTAAGCTCTTAACCCTAAGAAACATTATTCGTATATGTTAAACCCTAAAAAGCACAAAACAAAACCCTAAGCCCTAAACTCTAAAAACCTATAAAACCCTAAAAAGCATTAACATTAAAAATCCAAAGCCCTAAACCCTTTAAACCTAGATAAAACCCTTACTGTAAAACCCTAAACATAAAATATTTCTAAGACCTAAACCTTAAACCCTAAATCCTAAACCTAAATCCCTAAGCCCTAAACTATAAGAAATCGTAAAGCCTATAAATACTAAAAGAAACTCTAAAAACAATTTAAAACCCCTACAAAACCGTAATCTCTAAACTCTAGTCCTAAAAATCCGTAGACCATAAGACAAAAATACACAAATAAACCCTAAGCCCTAAACCCTAAACACTAAGAAACACTTAACCCTTAAAAACTTTTAAAAAAACCACTAAACCTAAAAAGCTCTAATATAAAACCCTATAATGCCCTAAATCATTTGTGTTAAACCCTAAAAATACACATAAAAAAATTCTAAGCCCTAAACTATAAAACCTATAAACCACTAAAAAGAATTAAACTATAAATCTAAAGCCCTAAACCCTAAAAACCTAGATAAAACCATCAACCAAAAACCCATAGCTTAAAAAAAAAACCTCGAAAACCCTAAATCCTAAACCTAAAGCCCTAAAAACCCTAACCCTTAACCTTAGAAAACCATAAATCCTATAAACCAAAAAATCGACCCTAAAAACCCTAAATACCATTTAAAACCCCTACAAAACCAAAAGCTCTAGACTCTAAATTCTAAAAATTTGTAAACCGTAAACAATAGCTACACAACAAAAACCTAAGCCCAAAACCCTAAATTCTAAAAAACCCAAAGAAACACTAAACCCAAAAAACTCAAGAATCCCTAAATCTAAAAAAGTCTAAGCTCCAAACCCTATAAAGCTCTAAATCATATATGTTAAACCCTAAAAACACAAAAAAACTTTAGCCCTAAACCCTAAACCTATAAAATCCTAAAAATCATTAACCTACCAAGATCCCTAAACCGAAAAAACCTATAAAAACACTAATCCCTAAACCCTAAACCCCAACCTAAAACCCTAAATCCTAAACCTATAACCTTAAATCCTAAACTTTAAGAAACCCTAAATCCTATAAACCCCAAAGAAACCCAAATACCCATTTAAAACCCCTACAAAACCCTAAATCCTAACAATCCGCAAAACCTAAAACTAAAATAC
>NW_026020606.1:0-11825 GCF_900185275.1 Solanum verrucosum
GGGTCGCTACAGGAACGCTCTAAACGACACACAGAAGGCAAGACACAGAAATGACCTGGAGGGTCATTACAATATCCACTACTAAAAAGGACTTTCGTCCGCGAAAGTAAGGGTCAGGAAGTACCTGAAGACTCAAACAAGATGGGAAACTGCTCTCGCATCTCCTGCTCGGTTAACACACGACGGCGCAAACAGTGCTCCGCAACTTCCGGTCCGGCTCTCTCGAGCAAGGTAGCCTCATCGACTGGATGATGCCTCCAACGGACCTTAACAACAGGAATGGCTCTCGAGCGCAATCTCCTCACATCTCTGGCTAGAATGACAACTGGCTCCTTTACAAATGTCAAACGATCATCCAACTCGACTGCATCATACTGGAGCACATGGGACTCATTAGGAACATAACGCCGCAACATTGAGACATGGAAAACCGGGTGGATGGCTGAAAATGCTAGAGGTAGGGCCAACTCATAAGCAACCTCCCCAACTGTCCGGAGTATCTCAAAAGGCCCAATGTACCTAGGGCTAAGCTTGCCCCGCCTCCCAAACCTCATCACGCCCTTCAGGGGCGACACACGGAGGAATACCCGATCACCAACAGAAAATCTCAAAGGTCGGCGCCTCCGATCCGCATAACTCTGGTGCCTACTCTGAGCCGGCCTGAGCCTATCCTGAATCACCCTCACCTGATCCAGGGCCTCCTGAAGCAAATCTGTACCACGCGGCCTAGGCTCTGTAGACTCAAACCAACCAACTGGAGAGCGACAACGCCTACCATATAATGCCTCGAATGGGGCCATCTGAATACTAGAGTGGTAGTTGTTGTTGGACGCAAACTCCGCCAAAGGTAAGAACTGGTCCCACTAACCTCCAAAATCCATAACACAGTCCCGCAACATATCCTCAAGGACCTGAATAGTACGCTCCGACTGGCCATCCGTCTGCGGGAGGAAAGCTGTGCTAACGTCAACCCGAGTGCCCAACTCATCCTGAAAGGTCCTCTAAAAACTAGACGTGAACTGAGAACCCCGATCTGATATAATAGAAACTGGCACTCCATGAAGTCGAACCACCTCCCGAATGTAGATATGAGCCAACCTCTCGGCGCTAAATAAAGACTGAACAGGAAGGAAATGTGCTGACTTGGTCAATCGATCAACGATGACCCAAATGCTGTCAACACCTCTAGAAGTCCGAGGCAACCCCACAATGAAGTCCATAGTGATACGCTCCCACTTCCACTCCGGAATGGGTAATCTCTGAAACTCACCACCAGGCCTCAATTGTCGGCCTTTACCTGCTGGCAGCACAGGCAACGGGAAACAAAGTTAGCAATATCTCTCCTCATGCCACTCCACCAGTAATGCTGCCTCAAATCACGATACATCTTCGCTGTGCCCGGATGGATAGAGTATCTAGACTCATGGGCCTCAGAAAGTATCAACCGTATCAAATCCCCAAATCTCGGAACACAGATGCGGCCGGCGAATCTCAACACTCCATCAGGATCTAAGGTAGCCTGACCACCATCACCCGCTAACACTCGATCTCTAAGGGCCACCAAGGCCTCATCCTCAAACTGACAACCACAGATCCTATCAAGCAAGGAAGACTGAACTCCCATATGGGCTAAGACACGTCTAGGATCTGAGATATCCAACCGAACCATGCTGTTGGCTAAGAACTGAATGTCCATAGACAAGGGTCGCTCCTCAACAGATATGAAGGCTAGACTACCCATATTCACTGCCTTTCGGCTCAAGGCGTCCGCTACCACATTCGCCTTGCCCGGATGATAGAGAATAGAGAGGTCAGAGTCCTTCAGGAGCTCAATCCAACGACGCTGGCTCGAATTAAGGTCCCTCTGGCTCATGATGTACTGAAGACTCCTGTGATCGGTATAGATCTCACATCGAACTCCATACAAGTAGTGCCTCCAAATCTTAAGTGCGAAAACTACCACCGCCAACTCTAAGTCATGGGTGGGGTAATTGCGCTCATGAATCTTAAGCTGCCTCGAGCATAAGTAATAACCCGGCCCTGCTGCATCAATACACAACCCAAACCAACACCGGATGCGTCACAATAAACCGTGAAGCCCTCCCCTTAACTGGAAGAGTCAATATAGGAGCGGTGGTCAATAACTCCTTGAGCCTCAAACAAAGGGAACATCAACACGAGTCAACCGAGTCAGAGGTGCTGCCAAGGTAGAGAAACCCTCCACAAATCGTCTGTAGTAGCCTGCTAGTCCGACGAAGCTTCGAATCTCAGTAACTGAGGTTGGCCTAGCCCAATCACGAATAGCCTCAATCTTCGCCGGATCTACCATAATGCCCTCCTTAGATACAACATGCCCTAAGAACGCTACAGAGTCTAACCAAAACTGGCACTTTGAGAAGTTGGCATAAAGCCGCTGATCTATCAAAGTCTGGAGCACAACTCTCAAATGCTGCTCATGATCACACCTACTCCGCGAGTATATCAAAATATCATCAATGAAGACTATGACAAAGGAATCAATATAAGGCCTGAACACACACGTCATCAAGTCCATAAAGGCAACAGGGGCATTAGTCAACCCAAATGACATCACCAAGAACTCATAATGGCCATAACGGGTCCTAAATGCAGTCTTAGGGATGTCCGCTGCCCTAATCCTCAACTGGTGGTAACTGGACCTCAAATCAATCTTAGAGAACACTGAAGCTCCCTGTAGCTGGTCAAATAGGTCATCGATCCTAGGCAGATGATATCGATTCTTCATTGTCACCTTATTCAACTGTCTATAGTCAATGCACATGCGCATAGTACCGTCTTTCTTCTTAACAAAAAGAACGGGATTGCCCCAAGGTAATACACTAGGTTTGATAAATCCCTTACCCAAGAGATCCTGAAGCTGAACACTGAGCTCCTTGAACTCTGCAGGAGCCATCCGATATGGCGGAATAGAAATAGGCCGAGTACCTGGCTCAAGCTCAATAGGAAAATCAATATCACGCTCTGGGGGTAGGCCAGGTAGGTTAGTAGGAAACATATCTAAAAGTCACGAACAACAGGAACTGACTCAACCGGAGGAACCTCCCTACTCACATCACGCACATAGGCCAAATATGATAACCATCCACTAGCCACTAGCCTCCTAGCACGAATAAAAGAGATAACCCAAACTGGTGTGCTACCACGAGATCCCTGCCACACCACCGGAGGGATACCATGAATGGTTAAGGTAATGGTCTTAGAAAAGCAATCTAAAACAGCGCGATAAGGGGATAACCAATCCATGCCCAGAATCACATCGAAATCAACCATGTCAAGCAATATAAGGTTAGCCCGGGTGTCACGCCCCTTGATAGTAACTAAGCAAGTTCGAAATACCTGATCCACTACTAAAGACTCACCCACGGGGGTCGACACACGCAACGGCGCTACCAGAGGCTCAGACATCATACTCAATCGAGAGGCATAGTAAACAGAAACATACGAAAAAGTAGAGCCTGGATCAAATAAAGTCAAGGCGGGTTACTGGCATAAAAGAATAGTACCTGTGATCAGATCGTCTGATGCCTCAGCCTCAGCCTCCGCCCTCGCTGGAGCTGCGTAGAAATGGCTATGTCTGCCTCTGCCCTGACCATCGAACCTACCACCTGACCTGCCTCCTCGGGGACCACCCCGTATACCTTACTGACCACCTCTATGGTCCTGACCCTGGCCACGGCCTCTAGCTGGAGGTGCTGGTAAAGCTGGGGGAGCTGCATGAGGAGCGGGAGCAATCCTACTATGCTGAGGGCAGTCCCTGGCCCATTGATCCATCTCACCACACTCATAGAAACCCTGTCGAGGGCGACTCCCAGAAGAACGACTACTATGGCCTGAAGAACCCGACTGAAACACCTCGCGGCCCTGACTCGAACTAGCCTCACTCCGACAACGATCTGATGCATGAAGAGAGGCCTGTGTAGGTCTGCTAGACTGACCCTGTCGAAACCGTCGTCTGGCCCTGTCATGATAATCTCTAGACCTAGGGCGGGAGTCACTGTAGCTGCCCTCATGCCTAGCCCTCTTCTCGCTACCCTCTTGGGCCTCGCGATGAAGATGCTCCATAGTACTAGCATGGTCAACTACGTCTAAAGAGGATCGACCCGCAGAAACTAAGGATTGGGTCTCAAGCCGAAGCTGCAATCTCAACCCACGAACAAAGCACCTAACTCTCTCCTCCTCTGTAGGTAATATCATCTCGGCATGACGGGAGAGCTCGTGGAACCTAGTCTCGTACTCTGCCACCGACATGGAGCCCTGCTCCAACCTGCAGAACTGATCCCTGAGGCGGTCTCTGACGCTACGAGGGATAAATTTGGCCAAGAAGGCCTCAGAAAACTCATCCTATGATACCGGTGGAGATCCCACTGGCCTGGTCTGAATGAATGTGCGCGCGCCACCACTGCCTGGCTGGCCCATCTAGCTGGTAAGCAATGAAGTCGGCCCCTCTAGACTTCACAAGGCCCAAAGTGTGAAGCCTCTCACGACAGGTAGTAAGAAACTCGTGGGCATCCTCACCCACTGCCCCAGAAAACCTCGGTGGTGTCAACCTGAGAAACACACCAAGCATCTTCTGGTCCTCAAGCGGCATAGGTCTGTCCGCTGCCAAGGGCTGTACTCCCTCAGGTGGTATCTGGACATGAGGTGCCTTCACTGTAGGCTGATCCTGCGGTACTAGTGCTGGTGTAGCTGGGGCGGGTGGCTGCTGCATACCCCCAAGCACACCTAAGAGCTGAGCAATAGCGGCCTGGAGATCTGGAGTCAAAACTAGTCCGGGTGGCGGCTGGGATGGCCTCGGCCCCACCGGCTGATCTGGTATACGAAGTGCTGAAGGGTCTGCTACTGGCTCTGGATCCTCCTCTCACTCCTGGACTGATGCTGCGGCCCTCTCTCGACCTCGGGGTCGGCGTCTACCCCAAGCTGGGGCTCTGTCTGCAGGCCTGGGTGCATCACCCCCGGTCGCGCCACCTCGTGAGTGAACCATCATGCGAAAGAGTGATACAAGTGAGATTTTAAGGAACCAATAAGACACATGCTGCACGAAAGTGAAACAGAAGAGGAAATCTTTCTAAGGACATTCTGTAGCCTCCCGAAGATAAGTTACGGACGTCTCCGCACCGATCCATAAGACTCTACTAGACGTTAGCTCTATACAAGTGAGACCGGTGGACCTGAGGCACTGATACCAATTTGTTACGACCCGATTTCTCGATTCGTGATGGCACCTACTATACCCTACCAGTAGGTAAGCCAACCCGTAACCCAGAACATCAAGCAATGAGCAAAAGAGCAGAAACTAGCGAAAACAATAATCTAAACAAGAATAACAAGACGGAAGCAACCGAAAATAAATATATACAGAAATTCCTCCCAGAACCTAGAAGTCACTAGTACAGAGCTATCTAATAAAGAGTACAAGTCCCAAAAGTGGACCACAACAGAGCGTTTCTCAAAGGCAACAAGACTAGCTAAAACAAAAGAAGGAGTCAGAACAAACCCCAAAACGCCAAGTGCTCGCCCTTGTCTCCGAATCACAGCTGCAAAAGAAGGCTGGAACTAATCACCGCTGGTAACTGGTACTGGGACCTGCATCACGAAATAGATGCAGAGCATAGCATGAGTACCAACACAACAGGTTCTCAGTAGGCATCACAGGCCGACTGAGCAAAAAAGGTAAAAACAATAAGAAAGGATAGAATCTAGACACAGAGAGGTCAAAACGGATAAGAAAAGAAAGCACACGAGCATACCAGAAACAAACTAAGTACACTAAACTAAACTTAACTGGACCCCCATATGCCCAGAAGGTACACTCCTGCACAAGCTCAAATAAAACCTGAACGAACCCACATAAGCCCAACAGGTACACGAAAAAGCTTAGTCTACTGAAAAAGAAGAAAATCGGGCTCCCAGCCCAAAGTAACTAAGATAATCCATCAGACTCCACCAGCCAGCAGTGCACTCCCAGCCCAGCTAGAAAGAGTGACCCTAGGGGGCACCCAACCAAACAGTCCACTCCCAGCCCAGCTAGAAAGAGGGACTCGTGAGTGAGGTAGATATCGCGAGTCGTCCTACCATGCAGTCAGCTCCTAGCCCAGCTAGAAAGAGCGACCCCGGGACACCCAGCTAGCAGCACACTCCCAGTCCAACTAGAAAGAGAGGCCCGGGGGTGATCGCTGATGCACCGAGTCTACCCAGCCAGCGATACATTCCCAGCCCAGCTAGAAAGAACGACCTCGGGGGTGATGGTATCTCCAATAGGATTCAATCCAACAACAACCACCGTGGAACGCCGTCCACTCTAAGATATCACATAAAAGGCTCCAAGCCTATACTATCTCAATCCCACGCCTCGAGTGATGCACCAAACCTTCGAGAATGTGTCGGAATCGCAGAATGAGAGAGAGAAGATACAGAAGTGCAGCAAGAAGCGATAACGCCTAATCTAAGGCTCAAACTATCAGACTCAAGTCTGCTATTCCAGTCTACAAGGAGCTAAGTCATCCGAACGACGTCGGCAGCAAGTCAAGGGTATCCAGCACACACGGGTCATAAGTCTAAGGCAATGCTAGCCTAACCTAGACTAAGGACATCATGCTTACGGTTAAGGATGAACAAGGCATGCAATACATAACATACAAGCATACAATAACATTTAGCACATAAGCATGCAACTCTACTAAACCGGTTAACATGATACTATACCCGAAATGTGGCCAATCGATCCTAACATAAGGTAACTAATCAAACTAAGGTAGTAAACTGGTACTCACCCCCAATTCACTCCAATCGACAGATTTTTACACAATTAAGCTCAATCTAAAAGAAAGGAAGTCGTAGCCTACCTTAAGGCCAATCGCGCGCTCTCCAAATCACTTTACCGGAGATTTCCCTTTCCGAACAGTCTCGAAACGCTGCCCCGCTATCAAAAATAGAGTCACAAACGTTACTACGGTCATTTAGACACCAAAATAACAACAAACGAAGACTGGTCAATTTTGGAGTCAAAACGGGAATCGTGGGACCCGCACCGAACTGTCCAAATTTGACTCTGTCAAGAGACCCTAAACAACACTCCAAACTTGTTTTGGAACACAATCCGAGGCTCAAAACACAGCAAAAACCAACAAGCAAGAAACCACACTTTAATCAACTAAAAGAAACCGTATAGCAGTAGTCTAAACTCGGAATAAACTAGAATCGAAAGGTGCCCAGCACTCATTGAACACTCTACGACAAAGTCACGATAATTCTCAACATTTGGGACTTCGAATCACCCAAAACCGAGTTAAAATGAGTGAGATATGACCAAAACAAAAGTACCAAAATTAAAGACTCGAAAAAAGTACTGCAGTCAGGTTTTATCGCGAAATTACCTCGAACCACGTGGACCCAACAACTTCCGAACACTCTACCGCAAAGCCACCGAAAATACGAAGCTCCCGCACTTCGAATCGCCTAAATCGGACAAAAGATGAGAGAGTTATGAGGGTTTAAGTTTTGGGAAATGTTGCTGGTTTTTCTGCAATAAATAGCAGATTTGCTGCAATTTTTCCAAAACTTAAAAACTCCGACGGGGTGATCCGAACTCGTTCGGAACCCCGTGCACGCAAACGAGATATGCAACCATACCAAATTCGATATTCCGGACTCAACGGAGAAGTCGAAATTTCGATCAAAGGTCATCTCGAGAAAAAGTGGGTCCCACTTCCAAAGGCCATTTTAAGTCAAAACCCACAAAAGGGCTCGGAAAGATATCAAAAACCTCGGGACACAAAAGAAGGGTCAATCTAGACCAAACTCAACATCCTGGAGGTAACCGCATTGAGGGAATAGTCATCCGAGTGCGTTTACTCAGAATGTTGACCAAAGTCAAACTTAGACTTAAACTTAAAGTGAAAACGCCTAATCGCACCGACTCACACTGAAAACCTCGGGAGTCATGTCGACCATGCTACTAGCCTAAAATGACCCTTACGGAGCTGATGGATTCGTCAGAATTGGATTCCGATGTCATCTTCTTGAACTTTTGATCGAAAATGATCGTTCAAGGTTCATAAGCTCCAAAACACAAAAACTCGCACCAAGACCAAACGAACGACCAGGTGACCGAACTGTCAGTCCCAGCAAGTCATAAATGACTTGGGGTCGCTACAGGAACGCTCTAAACGACACACAGAAGGCAAGACACAGAAATGACCTGGAGGGTCATTACAATATCCACTACTAAAAAGGACTTTCGTCCGCGAAAGTAAGGGTCAGGAAGTACCTGAAGACTCAAACAAGATGGGAAACTGCTCTCGCATCTCCTGCTCGGTCTCTCAGGTAGCCTCATCGACTGGATGATGCCTCCAACGGACCTTAACAACAGGAATGGCTCTCGAGCGCAATCTCCTCACATCTCTGGCTAGAATGACAACTGGCTCCTTTACAAATGTCAAACGATCATCCAACTCGACTGCATCATACTGGAGCACATGGGACTCATTAGGAACATAACGCCGCAACATTGAGACATGGAAAACCGGGTGGATGGCTGAAAATGCTAGAGGTAGGGCCAACTCATAAGCAACCTCCCCAACTGTCCGGAGTATCTCAAAAGGCCCAATGTACCTAGGGCTAAGCTTGCCCCGCCTCCCAAACCTCATCACGCCCTTCAGGGGCGACACACGGAGGAATACCCGATCACCAACAGAAAATCTCAAAGGTCGGCGCCTCCGATCCGCATAACTCTGGTGCCTACTCTGAGCCGGCCTGAGCCTATCCTGAATCACCCTCACCTGATCCAGGGCCTCCTGAAGCAAATCTGTACCACGCGGCCTAGGCTCTGTAGACTCAAACCAACCAACTGGAGAGCGACAACGCCTACCATATAATGCCTCGAATGGGGCCATCTGAATACTAGAGTGGTAGTTGTTGTTGGACGCAAACTCCGCCAAAGGTAAGAACTGGTCCCACTAACCTCCAAAATCCATAACACAGTCCCGCAACATATCCTCAAGGACCTGAATAGTACGCTCCGACTGGCCATCCGTCTGCGGGAGGAAAGCTGTGCTAACGTCAACCCGAGTGCCCAACTCATCCTGAAAGGTCCTCTAAAAACTAGACGTGAACTGAGAACCCCGATCTGATATAATAGAAACTGGCACTCCATGAAGTCGAACCACCTCCCGAATGTAGATATGAGCCAACCTCTCGGCGCTAAATAAAGACTGAACAGGAAGGAAATGTGCTGACTTGGTCAATCGATCAACGATGACCCAAATGCTGTCAACACCTCTAGAAGTCCGAGGCAACCCCACAAT
This sequence comes from Solanum verrucosum, assembly GCF_900185275.1. Classification (NCBI taxonomy): domain Eukaryota; kingdom Viridiplantae; phylum Streptophyta; class Magnoliopsida; order Solanales; family Solanaceae; genus Solanum; species Solanum verrucosum. The sequence continues at coordinate 9,342 of NW_026020606.1, forward strand.
GAAGTCCATAGTGATACGCTCCCACTTCCACTCCGGAATGGGTAATCTCTGAAACTCACCACCAGGCCTCAATTGTCGGCCTTTACCTGCTGGCAGCACAGGCAACGGGAAACAAAGTTAGCAATATCTCTCCTCATGCCACTCCACCAGTAATGCTGCCTCAAATCACGATACATCTTCGCTGTGCCCGGATGGATAGAGTATCTAGACTCATGGGCCTCAGAAAGTATCAACCGTATCAAATCCCCAAATCTCGGAACACAGATGCGGCCGGCGAATCTCAACACTCCATCAGGATCTAAGGTAGCCTGACCACCATCACCCGCTAACACTCGATCTCTAAGGGCCACCAAGGCCTCATCCTCAAACTGACAACCACAGATCCTATCAAGCAAGGAAGACTGAACTCCCATATGGGCTAAGACACGTCTAGGATCTGAGATATCCAACCGAACCATGCTGTTGGCTAAGAACTGAATGTCCATAGACAAGGGTCGCTCCTCAACAGATATGAAGGCTAGACTACCCATATTCACTGCCTTTCGGCTCAAGGCGTCCGCTACCACATTCGCCTTGCCCGGATGATAGAGAATAGAGAGGTCAGAGTCCTTCAGGAGCTCAATCCAACGACGCTGGCTCGAATTAAGGTCCCTCTGGCTCATGATGTACTGAAGACTCCTGTGATCGGTATAGATCTCACATCGAACTCCATACAAGTAGTGCCTCCAAATCTTAAGTGCGAAAACTACCACCGCCAACTCTAAGTCATGGGTGGGGTAATTGCGCTCATGAATCTTAAGCTGCCTCGAGCATAAGTAATAACCCGGCCCTGCTGCATCAATACACAACCCAAACCAACACCGGATGCGTCACAATAAACCGTGAAGCCCTCCCCTTAACTGGAAGAGTCAATATAGGAGCGGTGGTCAATAACTCCTTGAGCCTCAAACAAAGGGAACATCAACACGAGTCAACCGAGTCAGAGGTGCTGCCAAGGTAGAGAAACCCTCCACAAATCGTCTGTAGTAGCCTGCTAGTCCGACGAAGCTTCGAATCTCAGTAACTGAGGTTGGCCTAGCCCAATCACGAATAGCCTCAATCTTCGCCGGATCTACCATAATGCCCTCCTTAGATACAACATGCCCTAAGAACGCTACAGAGTCTAACCAAAACTGGCACTTTGAGAAGTTGGCATAAAGCCGCTGATCTATCAAAGTCTGGAGCACAACTCTCAAATGCTGCTCATGATCACACCTACTCCGCGAGTATATCAAAATATCATCAATGAAGACTATGACAAAGGAATCAATATAAGGCCTGAACACACACGTCATCAAGTCCATAAAGGCAACAGGGGCATTAGTCAACCCAAATGACATCACCAAGAACTCATAATGGCCATAACGGGTCCTAAATGCAGTCTTAGGGATGTCCGCTGCCCTAATCCTCAACTGGTGGTAACTGGACCTCAAATCAATCTTAGAGAACACTGAAGCTCCCTGTAGCTGGTCAAATAGGTCATCGATCCTAGGCAGATGATATCGATTCTTCATTGTCACCTTATTCAACTGTCTATAGTCAATGCACATGCGCATAGTACCGTCTTTCTTCTTAACAAAAAGAACGGGATTGCCCCAAGGTAATACACTAGGTTTGATAAATCCCTTACCCAAGAGATCCTGAAGCTGAACACTGAGCTCCTTGAACTCTGCAGGAGCCATCCGATATGGCGGAATAGAAATAGGCCGAGTACCTGGCTCAAGCTCAATAGGAAAATCAATATCACGCTCTGGGGGTAGGCCAGGTAGGTTAGTAGGAAACATATCTAAAAGTCACGAACAACAGGAACTGACTCAACCGGAGGAACCTCCCTACTCACATCACGCACATAGGCCAAATATGATAACCATCCACTAGCCACTAGCCTCCTAGCACGAATAAAAGAGATAACCCAAACTGGTGTGCTACCACGAGATCCCTGCCACACCACCGGAGGGATACCATGAATGGTTAAGGTAATGGTCTTAGAAAAGCAATCTAAAACAGCGCGATAAGGGGATAACCAATCCATGCCCAGAATCACATCGAAATCAACCATGTCAAGCAATATAAGGTTAGCCCGGGTGTCACGCCCCTTGATAGTAACTAAGCAAGTTCGAAATACCTGATCCACTACTAAAGACTCACCCACGGGGGTCGACACACGCAACGGCGCTACCAGAGGCTCAGACATCATACTCAATCGAGAGGCATAGTAAACAGAAACATACGAAAAAGTAGAGCCTGGATCAAATAAAGTCAAGGCGGGTTACTGGCATAAAAGAATAGTACCTGTGATCAGATCGTCTGATGCCTCAGCCTCAGCCTCCGCCCTCGCTGGAGCTGCGTAGAAATGGCTATGTCTGCCTCTGCCCTGACCATCGAACCTACCACCTGACCTGCCTCCTCGGGGACCACCCCGTATACCTTACTGACCACCTCTAT
>NW_026020607.1:0-5456 GCF_900185275.1 Solanum verrucosum
AATGCAGCAATAGGCCTAAATTTGACATGCCCTTCCTTTCCCTCCTTTATTTATTTTATTGTATTTGACTAACATTTTGATTATCTTATGGTTCAATTTAACTAAATCTCCCAAGATCACCATTTCACTTTTATATATATATATATATATATAGTTAAATTAAAATATGTAGATTTCATACTTAGTTTTAATTCTATTATTTGTCTCGTCACTTAAGTTACTTCTCCTTAGAAAAACCCCAATTAATCCTATTTCCCTTAAGATACATAGAAATGATAAAAAATAATAATAGTAATAATAAATAAGTTAAAATAAATGAGTTCATTTACTTAGTTAAAATTTTGTAAAAAATAAGTTAAAGCAAATGAGTTCTTTACTTAGTTAAAGTTTCAAAAAATTAGTTAAAAAATAAGTATTTTTTTTACTTAGTCAAAATTTCAAATTAGTTAAAAATAAATGAGTCATTTTACTTAGTTAAAATTTCAAAAATTAGTCAAAATCATTTTAGTCAAATCGCCGGTCAACCGCAAGTTAGCGGGCATTCCGAGGGCCTAACACCTTCACAGAATGTACATTGAACTTCGAACCCTTTCATTTTTTAATTGATTTTATCTGTTTAAATCTTTTGGAAATCTTAGTTTTTCTTGATTTTTACTAAAAAATTAAGTGCGACTCTGTTCTTTTGGAAATTCAATTTTTCTTAATTCATAAGTTGAATCGATTTTTCAAAAACTCAGTCATTTTCCTAATAAAACATAGGGTTTAGGGCTTAGGAATTTTTTTTGTGTTTTTTAGGTTTAGGGGTTTACGAATCTTTAAGATTTAACGTTAAGAGCTTAGGGTTTTGTAGGGGTTTTGAATGATTTTTAGGGTTTGTTTTAAGTTTATAGGATTTAGGGTTTCTTAAGGTCTAGGGTTTATGGTTTTTTAGGGTTTTTAGGTTTAGGGTTTAGGGTTTTAGGTTAGGGTTTAGGGTTAGGTATTAGGTTTTATTAGGTTTAGGGTTTTAGGTTATGGATCTTATCTAGGTTGTTAGGGTTTAGGGCTTTGGTCTTTTAGGTTAAGTATTTTAGGATTTTATAGGTTTAGAGTTAGGTTTATGGTTTTTTTGTGTTTTTAAAGGTTTAGAATATACAATTTAGGGCTTTATAGGGTTTAGATATTAGAGATGTTAGGTTTGGGCGTTTTAGGGTTTTTAGGGTTGAGGGTTAAGTGTTTCTCAGGGTGTTTTTGAGTTTAGGGTTTATGGCGTAGATTTTTCTGTTTTTGAGGTTTAGGGTTATGGATTTTAGGATTTGGGGTTTATAGCTAAGGGTTTTGTAGGGGTTTTAGGGTTTATTTTAGGGTTTATAGAATTTAGGGTTTCTTAAGGGTTTAAAGTTTAGGGTTTCTTAGGGTTTTAGGTTTTATAGATTTAGGGTTTAGGGCTTAGGGTTCTTTTGTGTATGTTTTTTAGTGTTTAGCATATACGATTTAGGGCTTTATAGGGTTTGGAGCTTAGATTTTTTTAGGTTAAGGGGTTTTTGGTTTTTTAGGGGTTTAACAGTTAAGTGTTTCTTAGGGTTTTTTAAGATTTAGGTTTACAACATAGGGTTTTTGTGTGTTTTCAGGTTTAGGGTTTAGAGGTTAGGGTTTTGTAGGGGTTTTAAATGGTGTTAGGGTATATTTTTGGGTTTGTAGAATTTAGGGTTTCTTATGGTTTTAGGTTTAGGATTTAGGGTTTTAGGTTTAGGGCTTAGGGTTTTTTTCAATTTATAGTTTTTGTTTAACGGTTTTATGTAGGTTTTTAGGGTTTAGGGATTTGGGTTTTTTGGGTTAAGTTTTTTTGAGGGTTTTATAGGTTTAGTATTTAGGGCTTAGGGTTCTTTTGTGTTTTTTAGGATTTAGCATATACCATTTAGGCTTTATATGGTTTAGAGCTTAGTGTTTTTTAGATTTATGAGTTTTTGGGATTTTTATGGGTTTTAAGGATTAAATGTTTCTTAGGGTTCAGGTTTTTTTGTGTTTATTAGGTGTAAGGTTTACATATTTTAAGGATTTATGGTTTAGAGCTTAGGGTTTTGTTGGGGTTTAAATGGATTTTAGGGTTTATTGTATTTAGGGTTTTTTAAGGTTTAGGGGTTTAGGCTTTCTTAGAGGTTTAGGGTTTCTTAGGGTTTTAGGTCTAGGATTTAGGGTTTTAGGTTAGTGTTTAGGGTTTCGGCTTAAGGTTTTTTTAGGTTTACGGTTTTGGGTTAAGGTTTTTATCTATGTTTTTAGGGTTTAGCGCTTTGGGTTTTTTAGGTTAAGGTTTATTAGGATTTTATAGGTTTAGGGTTTAGGGCTTAGGATTTTTTTAGGATTTTTTTTGTGTTTTTTAGGGTTTAGCTTATACAATTTAGGGCTTTATAGGGTTTTGGGCTTAGGGTTGTTTTAGGTTTAAGAATTTAGGTTAAGGGTTTTATTTAGGTTTTTAGGGTTTTTTAAGTTATTGTTTTTCAGGGTTTTATAGGTTTAGGGTTTAGGGCTTGGGGTATTCTTGTGATTTTTAGGTTTAGGGTTTACAAATTTTTAAGATTTAGGGTTTAGAGTTTAGGGTTTGGTAGGTGTTTTAAATAGTTTTTAGGGTTTATTTTAGGGTTTATAGGATTTAGGGTTTCTTAAGGTTTAGGATTTTAGGTTGGTTTAGGGTTAGGGCTTAGGTTTTTTTAATGTTTAGGATTTTTGGTTAATGGTCTTATCTAGGTTTTTAGGGTTTAGGGCTTTGGGTTTATTATGTTTATGTTTATTATGGTTTTAAAGGTTTAGGGCTTAGGGCTGAGGGTTTTTTGTGTTTTGTAAGATTTAGCATATATGATTTAGGGGTTAGTAGGATTTATAGCTAAGAGCTTTTTAGGTTTAGGTTTTTTTTGTCTTTTTTATGTTTAGGGTTTACGAATTTTTAGGATTTAAGGTTTAGAACTTTTGGGTTTTTAGGGATTTTTTAGGGGTTTTTTGGATTTATAAGATTTAGGGTTCCTTAAATTTTAGGGTTTAGGGTTTTTAGGGTTTTAGGTTTAGGATTTAGGGTTTTAGGTTAGGGCTTAGGGTATAAGGCTTAGGTTTTTTTTGTGTTTTTAGGGTTTTGCATATACGATTTAGGGCTTTATAGGGTTAGAGCTTAGAGTTTTATTTGGTTGAGGGGTTTTTGCGTTTTTTAGAGTTTTTAAAGGTTAACTTTTTCTTAGGGTCTTTTAGGGTTTAGGGCTTAGGATTATTGTTTTTGTATTTTTTAGCTTTAGGGTTTACGAATCTTTAAGATTTAAGGTTTAGAGCTTTGGGTTTTGTAGGGGTTTTGAATGGTTTTTAGGGTTTATTTTAGGGTTTAGGGTTTATTGGATATAGAGTTTCTTAAAGTTTAGGGTTTCGTAGGGTTTTAGGTTTAGGATTAACGGTTTTAGGTTAGGGTTTAGTGTTTGAGGCTTAGAGTGTTTTTAGGTTTAGGGTTTAGGTTAAGGGTTTTATTAAGGTTTTCAGGGTTTAGGGTTTTGGGTTTTTTAGGTTAAGGGTTTTTAGGGTTTTACGGGTTTAGGGTTTTGGACTTAGGGTTTTTTTTTTGTGTTTTTTAGGGTTTAGCATATACGATTTAGGGTTTAATAGGGTTTAGAGCTTAGAGTTTTTTTAGGTTTAGGGGTTTTTGGGGTTTTTAGGGTGTGTAGGAGTTAAGTGTTTCTTAGGGTTTTTAGAGTTTAGGGCTTTGGGTTTTTTGTGTTATTTAGGTTTAGGGTTTTTGAATTTTTACGAGCTTAGGGTTTAGTAGGTCTTTTAAATGGATTTTAGGGTTTATTTTAGGTTTGATAGGATTCAGGGTTCTTAAGGTTTAGGGTTTAGGGTTTCTTTGGGTTTTAAGTTTAGGATATAGGTTTGTTTTTTTTTAGGTTTAGGTTTTTTTGGGTTTTATAGGTCTAGGGATTTTCTTGGATTTTTTAGGGTTTAGCATATATGATTTAGGGATTAATAGGGTTTAGAGCTTAGACTTTTTTTAGGTTTAGGGGTTTTGGGTTTTTCAGGGTTAAGTGTTTCTTAGGGTGTTTTAAGTGTTTAATGTTTATGGCCTAGGGCTTTTTTAGTGTTTAAGGTTTAGGGCCTAGGGTTTATAGGGTTTAGATCTTTGAGATTTTAGGTTTGGGTTTTTTAGGGTTTTTAGGGTTGAAGGTTAAGTGTTTATGGTGTAGGTTTTTTTTTGTGTTTTTTAGGTTTAGGGCTACGGATTTTTAGGATTTAGGGTTTAGAGCTAAGGGTTTCGTAGGGGTTTTAGGGTTTATTTTAGGGTTTATAGGATTTAGGGTTTCTTAAGGTTTAAGGTTTAGGGTTTCTTAGGGTTTTAGGTTTAGAATTTAGGGGGTTTTTAGGTTTTGGGCTTTGGGTTTTTTAGGTTAAAGGTGTTTTAGGATTTTATAGATTTAGGGTTTAGGGCTTAGGGTATTTTGTTAATGTTTTTTAGGGTTTAGCATATACGATTTAGGGCTTTATAGGGTTTAGAGCTTTGAGGATTTTAGGTTTAGGGGTTTTTGGGTTTTTGGGTTTTTTAGGTTTTTAAGGTTTAAGTGTTTCTTAGGATTTTTTAAGATTGAGGGTTACAACCTAGGGTTTTTGTGTGTTTTCTGGTTTAGGGTTTACAAATTTTTAGGATTTAGGGTTTAAAGGTTAGGGTTTTGTAGGGGTTTTAAATGGTTTTAGGGTATATTTTTGGGTTTGTAGGATTTAGGGTTTCCTATGGTTTTAGGTTTAGGATTTAGGGTTTTAGGTTATGGTTTAGGGTTTAGGGTTTGGTTTTTTTTTTTTAATTTAGAGTGTTAGTTTAACGGTTTTATGTAGGTTTTTAGGGTTTATGGCTTTGGGATTTTTAGGTTAAGTTTTTTTTTAAGGTTTTGTGTTTAGGGCTTAGGGTTTTTTTTTTGTCTTTTTTAGGCCTTACCATATACGATTTAGGCTTTATATGGTATAGAGCTTATAGTTTTTTAGGTTTAGGGGTTTTGGGTTTTTTATGGGTTTAAGGATTAAGTGTTTCTTAGGGTTTAGGCTTTTTTGTGTTTTTTAAGGTTTAAGTTTTACATATTTTAAGGATTTATGGTTTAGAGACTAGGGTTTTGTTGGGGTTTAAACGGTTTTTAGGGTTTATTGTATTTAGGGCTTCTTAAGATTTAGGGTTTAGGGTTTCTTAGATTTTTAGGTCTAGGATATAGCGTTTAGGTTAGTGTTTAGGGTTTAGGGCTTAGGATTTTTTTAGGTTTAGGGTTTTGGATTAAGGTTTTGTCTATGGTTTTAGGGTTTAGCGCTTTGGGATTTTTAGGTTAAGGTTTATTTGGATTTTATAGGTTTCGGGTTTAGGGCTTAGGGATTTTTTATGTTTTTTTTTTTTGTGTTTTTTAGGGTTTAGCATATACAATTTAGGGCTTTATAGGGTTTAGCGCTTTGGGTTGTTTTAGGTTTAGGAA
>NW_026020608.1:0-884 GCF_900185275.1 Solanum verrucosum
ATAAACCCTATAAAGCCCTAAATCGTATATGCTAAACACTAAAAATACACATAAAAAAAATTCTAAGCGCTAACCTCTAAAACCTATAAAACCCTAAAAATCATTAAACTAAAAATCCAAAACCCTAAACCCTTAAAACCTTGATAAAACACTTAACCCAAAAACCATAACCTAAAAAAAACTCTCCGAAAATCCTAAATCCTAAACCTAAATCACTAAGAAACCCAAAACCCTAAAATCGACCGTAAAAACCCAAAATACAATTTAAAAACCCTACAAAACCCAAAGCTCTAAACTCTAAATTCTAAAATCTGTAAACCGTAAACCATTGCTTCACAACAAAACTCTAAGCCAAAAACCCTAACCTCTAAAAAACCCTAAGAAATACTTAACTCTAAAAACCTCAAGAACCCCTAAATCTAAAAAAACTTTAAGCTCTAAACCCTATAAAGCCCTAAATAGTATATGTTAAACCCTAAAAATACAAAAAAACCATAGCCCTACACCCTAAACCTATAAATCCTAAAAAACATTAACCTACCCAGTTTTAGGGTTTACGGATTTTTAGGATTTGGGTTTAGAGATTAGGATTTTGTAGGGGTTTTAATGGGTTTTAGGGTTTCTTTAGGGTTTATAGGATTTAGGGTTTCTTAAAGATTAAGATTTAGGGTTATAGGTTTAGGATTTAGGGTTTTAGGTTAGGGTTTAGGGTTTAGGGATTACTGTTTTTGTAGGTTAAGGTGTTTATCTAGGTTTTTACGGTTTAGGGCTCTGGGTAGGTTAATCTTTTTTAGGATTTTGTAGGTTTAGGGTTTAGGGCCAAGGTTTTTTTTTTTGTTTTTTCTGTTTTTAAGATTTAACATATATGATTTAGGGCTTTATAG
>NW_026020609.1:0-3043 GCF_900185275.1 Solanum verrucosum
TAATAATAGTATATGAAAATTAAAATAAGGTGCAAGAAAAGCCTTTTCACATAATTTTTTGAAATATATTGATAACAATTAAAATGGAGCTGTTATTTTATCTTTAAAATTAAGTTTGATTGAATTGAATTAGTAGAATGAGAAAAAATATTAAACTAATAACTTTTTAATGTTATTAAATGCATTTTCTTTTTAATTGAGTAGTAGATTAAAAGTTCCGAATTAGGATATTAAAATAATATCTTACTCTCTCCTTAATTATTATGGTATTGCAAACATTTATTTTCCTTAAATGGTGATTCATTTTCCATTTACAGTTATATCCAATTAATTTCTAATGTATTGAATGCGGTTATGGGATATTGAAATAATATCTTTATCTTTCCTGAATCATAATAAAATTATAATTTAACATTTATTTTTCTGAAATGATAATTTTGTTTTAATTCCTAGAACATATTGTTTACTATATTGAATGTAATTATAATAAAACATATTGTATTTAGTATGATAAAAGAACTCAAAAATTGAGAAATTAGATAAATAGTAATCTTAGCTTCTAAGAAATGTCACATCATCATTTACATATCCAACTTTATATATATTATAAATATATTTAAAAAAAATTATATAAATAACATTAATGATGAGATGAAGATTAAGAAAAAACGTCAAATAAAGTAGTAGTATTGATGATGATAAAAGTTAAATAAATCATTTTTCTATTATTTAAATTTTTAACATAAAATTTCCAATCTTTTAAAATTAAATAAATGTTAAAAATAAAATAAAATCGAGCAATAATTATTTTAAAGAAAAATATAATCAAAATTGTCAGAAAAATTGATAAGAATAAATAAATCCAAAAATTTAAAAAATAATGATTCCTTAAATGGTGATTCCTTTTCCATTTACAGCTTTTCAATTAATTTTTAATGTATTAAATATGGTTATGGATATTGGAAAATAATTTTATCTTTCCTTAATCATAATAAATTATATTTTAACCTTTGTTTTTGTGAAATGATAATTTTCTTTTCATTCGTACAACATATTGATTAATATATTAAATGTAATTATAATAAAACATGTTGTATTTAGTATGACAAAAGAATTCAAAATTTTAAAATTAAATAAATAGTAATCCTAACTTCTAAGAAATGTCACAAATATATATATATATATATATATAATATATCTAAGAAAATGATATAAATTACATTAATGATGAAATGAAGATTAAGAAAAGAAGTAAAACAAATTAATAATAATATTGATGATGATAGGAGTTAAATAAATCATTTTTTATATTTTTAAATTTTCAATATAAATTTTTCAGTCTTTTAAAATTAGAAAATGCTAAAAAAAAAAAACTAAAACTAAAAATCGAGGCAACAATTATTTTAAGGAAAAAATAACAAAAAATGTCAGAAACATTGATAAGAATAAATAAGTATCTATTGCTAAGAAGGTGTCACCCCACATTTTCTATTTTAGCTTTATTATTACATATAGATAGAAACTTTAAGATGAAGAATGATCCAAAAAATTTTAAAAAAAACAAATCAATTATGTAAAAATACATGTGTAATTCTTATAAAGTTATAATAACTAATTTCTTCAAATAAATAATTAAATGAAAGAAAAATAATTAAGAAAATAATATAAATAACACTAATTATGAGATTAATAGCATTGATGAGGAAAGGAACTAAATATGATCATCTTTTTAAATTCTTTTTTAAGAAAATATATATAAACTTTAATTAAAGATAAATAAGAAAAAAAACTTTAATTAAAGATACAAAAAATCAAGACAAAATAAAAGAAGAAAGAAATTAGAAGAATAATGAGGTTGAAAGAAATAATAAATGAGGTTGAAAGAAATAATATCTAATTTTCTCTCTTTTCAAATCACAAAAAAATTTTTGCTTGTTCTCCTCCTAATTTGATACGAATTCCATAAATAGAATGATTTTTTCTCCAAATAATTTTTCTTACCCTTTGAAACACTAATCAGCTTCTTATAAATTTCTCAACCACAATGAATTTTCTCTCCTTGTAGGAGGAATAAACATTTTTTCAAAAAGTCTTTTTTTTTGAAAAGAATTTTGTTACATAATCTCTTTCTTTACATCAATGTCTTCACAAGAATCATGAGATATTCTCTCTTTCTCTTTTGTTAAAAAAGTCACATGACCTAGAAATTTGATGGACATCTTAGCGACAAAGTTGATACCATATATATCATCATCATCAGAAGAAGAAGAGCCAAAGTGAAGAAATTTGTTCTTATTTGTTACAAATGCTCAACTATTTTTTTTTTTATAGGCTAAATAATTATAAACAGTTATGAAAAATGAATAGTTTTTATCTTTTCATCTTCCATTTTCATTTACTTAAATCTATATTAGTGTAATGGATGTTATAAAGGGCATAATTAATCGGGTATGACATAAATACTTTTTTTTTAAAATACAAAAAAATACAAAACAAAGATAAAATGTCAAAAAAAGGAGAAAAAAGATGAATAGAAATACTGGTCATAGAGAGATGCCACATCAATTGTCTATATTCAGCTTTATATATATACATATATAGGTTCATGCCCTTAGATGTTATTTTATTACTTTAGCTGGCATCGACATTTTTGTAAATCTGATATCTACTTTGGAACATTTTATAATGTGGCATAGGCTGACAATTGAGATCATAAATTTAAAAATAATAAAATTTAATTTATTATAATACTAATATCAATATCATAAAGATATATATATATATATCATTTAAAAATATATAAAAAGTATTATAAATTGTAATAATTAACCGCTTTATTTTTTTAAAATCATATAACTAATTTGATTTACACTCCAAAATTCATAGGTGTCACATAATTTAGACATTAATTCTTCATTACTTAATATATGTAATTATATCAATGACATATAAATTGAAATAAAAAATTACATATTTTATTTGAAAATCACGTAATAGTACTATAAGGTATAATAATTAACAACTTAACATATTTTAAAATTTT
>NW_026020610.1:0-5000 GCF_900185275.1 Solanum verrucosum
CAGGTTATGAGTGGTTTTGTTGCCGAATTGATAGTATTTTTTGGAATAATTACCGGCCAAAAATATCTTTTAATTCCAAAACTACTAATTACTTTTGTAATGGCAATTGGAATTATATTAACTCCTATTTATTCATTATCTATGCCACGCCAGATGTTCTATGGATACAAGCTATTTAACGCCCCGAAGGATTCTTTTTTTGATTCTGGACCGCGAGAGTTATTTCTTTCGATCTCCATCTTTTTACCCGTAATAGGTATTGGTATATACCCCGATTTCGTTCTTTCATTAGCAGTTGACAAGGTCGAAGTTATTCTATCTAATTTTTTTTATAGATAATTGGATGACTGAAATAAAAAAACCTATGTTTGTTTTTAAAAACATTCTTGGACAATGAAAAAAAGAAGACTTTTTTTCTTCTCTTAACTTAAGAATTAAGTAAAAACAATGAAATTGAACTACATATGGTAGAAAACCGTGTGAATCATCAATACAATATTTGATTCACACGGTCCGCATGCTGGTTCATACAATGCGTCGCCCGCTCTTGTATTTGTAATAACTTGTCTTGAATTCAATTAAATGTTGATGGAAAAGAACCATAACTATGTAACCCTATTCCTAATAGATTGACCCCAAAATAGCATATCCAAATTATAAGAAAACCTATAGACGCTACAATTGCAGAATTTGGACCCCGCAAATTTCTATTTGTTCGAGTATGTAAATAAATTGCAAATACGATCCAAGTAATAAATGCCCAAGTTTCTTTTGGATCCCAATTCCAATAGGACCCCCACGCTTCATTAGCCCATACCGCTCCCGAAAGGATTCCTATGGTTAAAAAAGTAAATCCTAAACTAATAACCCGATAACTCCAATAATCCAATTGTTGAATCAATTGGGACCTGTAATAATTTTGAGCACAAAAAAACGAAGTATTTTCGACAACATTTTCACCCAAGAAAAATGACTCGTTTAAAAAACCATTGCTCTTATAAAAAAGCTTTCTGTTTTTTCGAAATGTAATCACTAGAAGTGCTACTGATAATAACGATCCACATAAAAGGGCTGCATAGCCCAATATCATCATACTTACGTGCATTATTAACCACTCAGATTGAAGAGCAGGTACTAATATTCCAGATTGGTGTATTTCAGTTAAAATACCTGAAGTAGCAAAGCCTTGGGTCAAAATAGCACTTGGTCCAGTTATTTTACTTAAAATTAAAACATTTTTTTTGAAATATGGAATTATATGAATAAGGGAGAAACTCCATGAAAGGAAAATTAATGATTCATATAAATCGCTTAGTGGGAAATGTCCTGAAGAAATCCAACGAGTAACTAATAATCCTGTTATACAGAAAAAAGTAACTATTATGCCCTTTTCTGACGAATCGTATAGTTTTACAATTTCATCGACTAAAAAGGTTATCAAATGAATTGTAATTACAATTGAAACGATCGAAAAGGAAATGTGAGTTAATATATGCTCTAAGGTTGAAAATATCATAAAAAATCTTAAAAAAGAAGAGTCCCTTAATTACATAATTCTAAAATGGAAATCGGGAATTGAATTCATTATAAGATCTATTTATCCTTTTTAGAAGATGCTATGCCGCCACTCGGACTCGAACCGAGATGCATTAGCACTGCTTCCTAAGAGCAGCGTGTCTACCAATTTCACCATAGCGGCTTGTCTTGAACTCATAATAGCCTATGAATAAGCAATCGTCGAGATTGAGTAAGCTATTTTAGTTTAGTAATGATTCAAATGGATCAATAACAATAAAAAGTTGTTCAAATAGGAATTTGAGGTTGAAGGTTCATTATTTTTGATTTGAGTTTAGAGTCTTAGTTTTTTTTATTTAACCTATTTAACCTGGGACTTTCCTATATTTTATACTTTCCTCGAATTCAACTCTTGTAACTAAACCGTTCTATACTTCTATACTCAATTAAGGAATAGAGTTCAAAAAGTTTTTGTTTTCATTGTTTAAGCAGCAATTTCTTATTTTTTTTTCATAAATCTAAAATAAAACAAAAAAGGGATTTTGACGACAAAATAGAAAGAAAAGAACCAATTTTGCATCGCTAAAAATTCACAATTAGTCATACAAAATTTCATTAAGCAATTTTCTCTATTGGGTTAAGGGCAAGATATACATGGGGGTCTATATAATAATTCAGAGAAAATAAAAAGGTTTCAAAATAGAATCAATTACTTTCAATGAGTTCTTAACTTTCACTAAAGATTTTTATATACGTTCTTCTATAGATATGCAAATATAGAATTTTATTTGCATTTTATTCTGCAAATAGGTCGATGGGGAAAATAAAACTCCCCACCTTGGAATAGAAATGATCTTTATTCTTTTGTCAACAAAAAAGTTATTATTCAGTGAATAGTAAATAGAGGATTTCCTAATTCTATTATTTTATATATCAATCAGAAAAGCGAATAGAGTTCCGTTACATATGGATTGGTGAGCTAATCAATATCAAATAGGAAAGGTAAATCGTTCAATTATTCAATTATTATCTAATTGAAGAATAATTGAATTATTTTTTCAAGTTGATTCAAATTATTCTAACGTTTTATTACTTATTTATTTTTGTTTGGCGTACAAAAAAACTTTTTGAATTCCCGGTAGAAAGAGATTTCGCTAATGAAAAAGCCTTTAATGCTACCCAATACCCCTTCCTTTTCCAAATATTTTTACGAATACGCTTTTTTGATGTCGAAGTGCGTTTTTTTGGAACTGCCATTTAGAAATTAAAAAATTATTGATTGTTATAGCTGGATGTGAAAGACATCTATTGTTCAAAACGAATTCTTTTTACTACTATTTATTTTCGAGCTAATAGTGTCCTCCTCAAATAAAACATTATCGAGATAGGCAAAAGCTATGTGAAAGTTGCAGAATACTGGAAATAAAAACAGAAGGCCAATATTTTTTTTTTTTCAAGTTTTTCTATTTCATAAAACATTCATAATCGTAAAAAAGAAAAGGTTCTCTATTGACTGGTATCTTTATTTCACATTCTTTTTGATTCATCAAATCTATACCTATAGAATTTGATAATCGGCTGTTCTGTAGAAATGAAGAAAGAAAATTTGTTGAACTTAATATAAAAATCAAAAATAAAATAACGAATCCCAAAAATATTCGATTTCTATTTATGGTTCCACATTTCATTTACATGCAATAAAATACCTCGAAAGGTTTAAAGATAAGAACCGCGTTTTACTTCAGGAAATGAAAAACTTGAATCCCCGTTCGATTCACTGGTCAAACTTGGATAAAAAATAGGCTTATTTCAAAGGAGACTAGTAATTAATCCCTTTTATATCATTTGACCAATCGTAACTTCGTGATTTGAATAGTTGAAGTATTTAGCAAAGACTCAGAATAAGTAAGAAAAAAAAATTCTATTTAAGTTTTAAATTAGTTTAAGTTAGTCCATATTTTTACTTTTTATTGACTCCTTTCAAAAGAGGTAAGATCCGGTGAATCGGAAACAATTAATTAAGAATTTAAAACTTTTTTATGGAACAGACATATGAATATGCGTGGATCATACCTTTCATTCCACTTCCAGTCCCTATGTTAATAGGAGCGGGACTTATTCTTTTTCCAACGGCAACAAAAAGTTTTCGCCGTATGTGGGCTTTTCAGAGTGTTTTATTGTTAAGCATAGTCATGATTTTTTCAATCTACCTGTCTATTCAGCAAATAAATAGCAGTTCTGTTTATCAATATGTATGGTCTTGGATCATTAATAATGATTTTTCTTTAGACTTCGGATACTTGATCGACCCACTTACTTCTATTATGTCAATATTAATCACTACTGTTGGAATTATGGTTCTTATTTATAGTGATAATTATATGGCTCATGATCAAGGCTATTTGAGATTTTTTGCTTATATGAGTTTTTTCAGTACTTCCATGTTGGGATTAGTTACTAGTTCGAATTTGATACAAATTTATATTTTTTGGGAATTGGTTGGGCTGTGTTCCTATCTATTAATAGGATTTTGGTTTACACGACCTGTTGCGGCAAATGCTTGTCAAAAAGCGTTTGTAACTAATCGTGTAGGGGATTTTGGTTTATTATTAGGAATTTTAGGTTTTTATTGGATAACGGGGAGTTTCGAATTTAGAGATTTATTCGAAATATTCAATAACTTGATTTATAATAATGAGGTCAATTTTTTATTTGTTACGTTATGCGCTGTTCTCTTATTTGCCGGTGCAGTTGCTAAATCCGCCCAATTCCCCCTTCATGTATGGTTACCTGATGCCATGGAGGGGCCTACTCCTATTTCGGCTCTTATACATGCTGCTACTATGGTAGCGGCGGGAATTTTTCTTGTAGCTCGGCTTCTTCCTCTTTTCAGAGTTATACCTTACATAATGTATTTGATCTCGGTTATAGGAATAATAACAGTATTATTAGGAGCTACTTTAGCTCTTGCTCAAAAAGACATTAAGAGAGGTTTAGCCTATTCCACAATGTCTCAATTGGGTTATATGATGTTAGCTCTAGGTATGGGGTCTTATCGAAGCGCTTTATTTCATTTGATTACTCATGCTTATTCCAAAGCATTATTATTTTTAGGATCCGGATCTATTATTCATTCAATGGAAACTATTGTTGGATATTCTCCAG
The DNA here is from genome assembly GCF_900185275.1 of Solanum verrucosum. Taxonomy (NCBI): domain Eukaryota; kingdom Viridiplantae; phylum Streptophyta; class Magnoliopsida; order Solanales; family Solanaceae; genus Solanum; species Solanum verrucosum. Next base: position 4,681 of record NW_026020610.1, read on the forward strand.
CTAAAAGCCAGAATATGGGTCTTATGGGAGGTTTAAGAAAACATGTACCAATTACCAAAATCACATTTTTATTAGGTACACTTTCTCTTTGTGGTATTCCACCTCTTGCTTGTTTTTGGTCCAAAGATGAAATTCTTAATGATAGTTGGTTGTATTCGCCAATTTTCGCAATAATAGCTTGGGCCACGGCGGGATTAACCGCATTTTATATGTTTCGGATCTATTTACTTACTTTTGAAGGGCATTTAAACGTTCATTTTCAAAATTATGGTGGGAAACACAAAACCCCTTTCTATTCAATATCTCTATGGGGTAAAAAC
>NW_026020611.1:0-99981 GCF_900185275.1 Solanum verrucosum
TCGTGTAACATACCCTCATTTACTACTCTTTGCACTTGATGTGACCCTTTATTTGCATTTCAGTTCACTTTTGCTTATCTTGCTCAGTCGGCCTATGATGCCTACTGGGTACCTGTTGTTTTGGTACTCATGCTACGCTCTGCATCTATTTTATGATGCAGGTCTGAGCACTAGTAGCCAGCGTTGATCGAGCTTGGAGTAGACTTATCTGGAGACGGGGGTGAGCACACGGCGTTTTGTACTATTTCAGTCTCCATCTGTATATATAGACTTGTCTTCTTCTTTTCGAGACAGTCCAGTCTCTGTTGTCCAGTTTTGGGACTTGTACTCATTTTGTAGTAGCTCTGTACTGGTGACTTCCAGGTTCTGGGAGGGATCTTTATTTGTATATATGTTTTGGGTTGCTTTCGCCTGTTTATATTGTTATTTTCCTACTCTTGTTTAATTTCTACCCTCAGACCCATTACTTGTTGTTCCGGGTTACGGGTTGGCTTACCTGCTGGTGGGTTATATCAGGTGCCATCATGACTTGATAAATCGGGTCGTGACACCTACTCTCCAACTCTCAAGTCTTCTACTCTCTAGAGTATTTGAAAGCATCTGCAAAGCCAACAACGGGCACAATCGATCGTAGATCCTATATGATGCCTTGTACCCTCACCCAACCTTGATTCGGTCATACATGTCTACTTTTAAGTAGACGTTTGGTGCATTCGTTCCAACATTCATCTATTAAGTTATTTATTTGTTTGCATTTAATTTTTGTATTATATATAATTTGCTTACTTTTAATATTTTAATATGGATTCCGACAAAAACAATGTTAGCAAAGCTAAACAAACATTTTTTGTTTCGGTCACTAATGTATTTACCGAAAAAAATCGGTAGTTCTTCTAAATTTAAAATTAGACAAGTATCTCAATTAATAATAAATACATATGATTTTATGCATGTCGATGAAACTATTTTTCATATTTATAGTAACACTGACTTAGATCATGAATCTTTAGAAGCAAGATTTGGTAATTTTAATGAAGAATTAGATAAAGAAGTAGAATATGATAATGTTAAAGATGATATTGATACTTATGAAGATGATGAAACAAAGCTTACGACTACAAGTCCCACTCCCACTCCCGCTCGCTGTACTGCTCCCATTCCCCTGTACATCCTAGTAGGGCTAAGCCCAAGGTACAACGTGCTAAACAATGATTGTTGTTACTGGCTCGCCTTTTAGTTTTGCTGAAAATCTCGATTTTGTTCATTATACACCATTTGAAAATAATGAACAAAATCGAGGTCAACATTTTCATTATCTTTGTTGTTTATTTCATTATAATACTTGCGAATTGGCTATTATTTGTGACTCGATTTTGTTCATTATTTTCAAATGGTGTATAATCCATCTTTTAGAGGTTTTTCAAGAAACACAATTAAAAAAGCTATTTTTGATTATCAAGGTCAACATTTTCACTATCTTCGTTGTTTATTTCATTATAATACTTGCAAATTGGCTATTACTTGTGATATGGGTCGTAGTGTTAATGGTAATGACTATTTTACTATTACTAGCCATTGGATTGATGAAAATTGAAATACACAAAAAAAATTGGTTATAAATGTTGTGAAATGTGTAAAACCGGTAGTTAATTACATAGCTCAAACTATTATAGATGTTTTAAAAGAGTATGGAATTTGTAAAAAGTAATTAGTGTCACCCTAGATAATGCTTGCAATAATACATCTGCGGTTGAAATACTAAAACCAACACTTTGCCCTATTTATATTGCTGGTGTGATGTACATATATATAAATTGATTGTAAGAGATGGTATATCAATGTATAATTATGGTTGCATAAAATGTGAAACTGTATGTCTTTTTATTTTTAAATGTCAAGTAAAGGCAAGACGTAAAGAATTTGAAAATCGTTGTCATGAATTTGATCTCCCCCTAGAATAATTCAAAAATTAGTGTCTACTAGATGAAATTCTTTATTTGAAATGCTTAAAGTCGCTTACGAGTATAGAAAACCTTTACAAATGGTTTGGAATGCTTATAATTCAAATATGGACTATAAATTTGCTGATAATGATTGGGATGACGTAAAAGATCTTATAAATTTTTTAAGTGTTTGAATTTTATTTTTTAAGTTATATATTTTGAAAATTTTAAATTATAAGTTAGACTTTTAAAAGAAATATTTTGAATTATTTTAATTTCAAGTTAGACTTTAATTAATATTTAATTATTTTTTAAACTACAAAACTGAAACCTAGAATACCGGTTCGGTCCCAGTATGTACCGGTCCGAGATGGTAATGCACTAAACTACTGGTACGTCTGGTACCAGTTTGGTTCTAGTTTTGACCGATCTTAAGGTCAATGCTGGATCTGGACCTGTTCTTGCAAATCCCGGTCCGGTCGTCCCAGTCCCGATTCCGCTACCAGACTCAGGCATCATAGGTCGACTGAGCAAAAGTAAATGTAATATGACATGCGAGAATCTAACACACATAGGTCAAAGAGCAGAGTTCTAAAAGAAATTCACATGTACTATGAACTGAAATGAAGTAAGTAAGATCTAACTAAACCTAACGAGACTACCATAAGCTCAGAATGTACACTTGTGCACAAATTTAAGTAAAACCTGAACGGAGCCCTATAAGCCTAACAAGTACACACTAGAGCTAAGAACTAATAAAAAGTCCTGAGGATAATTCAAGAACTTCCAAACCTTTCATGGACTTTGACCGCATTAAAGACACCTAAGGACCTAATGGGATCACCCGATCAAGATTCAAAACTGACCTAAGGGGTGTGCCCGGACTTGAACACAGACTAAAGGTGAGTCGGGTAATTGAAACGTACCAAAAAAGTACAAAGGGAGACTTAAACCCGGCTGGATGAGATATAAACGAGAGCCTAAAAAACGGAGCAAGTAACAAGGTATATGAGCTTGAACCATAGGAAAAGAGCTCCACTGACTCCAATTTCCTTTGCCAACTCATCACTGGTCAAAACTATAGCACATACCACTTTTAGATCCGTTAGGGATCCACTCCAGCTCCAACTCCACAACTTGATGCCAAATCACCGATAAGCCCAAAATAGCCAACATACATGCCGAGTCGACCACGAGGATAACCATAGAAGAACAAAGTCCAGATCTGAGTTGTCGCCTAGCTAAAGATCACACTATTAGACGCAAGTCTTCTATATCAATCTATGATAAGTTGGAGATTTTGGACTCATTTAAGGGTTTTCAGTTCACTAAATATTGTCCTTTGTAATGACCCGATCGGCCATTTCGGGAAAGTTTCATGAATTTACTATTTTTCCCTCTTAATATTGACCCCTCTAGTATTCTATGATTGAGTTTTCAAAGTTTGTTTTAGACTTTGAGTTTAAAGTTGAAAATTTTGTAAGTTTTGAGTTTGAAAGACTTATATTGTTAAGAAAGTGGTTTTTGGTGCCCTTTGGAATTTCGAGTGTCGAAATGTAATTCCATTGATTCCATCAGTCCTGAAATGTGAAATCTGCTATGAGAGAGTTGATGGTTTCTAATTTGGAGTCTTTTTTAAGGATTTGAGGTAGTAAGTTGTGAAATTGTTGAAATTTAGCCTTTGAGTTGACGTTGGTCAACATTCATAGTTCGGATGCTCAGATCGGAATTTTGAGAGTTCCGCTGGTTTTGGAGGATGATATTAGGCCTAGGTGAGGTCTTGGTTAATTTTTTTGAAAGGTCCCGAGCTTGTTTTAGGCTTTTTAGGTGTTAAGTTAGTTTATTGTAGTTTTCATGGATGTCAGGTCATGGAGACCTCCTATTCGTGTTTAGAGAATTCCATTGAGTCTGGAACGTCAAGTATAATTGATTTCCATATGTGGATTGTATTTACGGGGTTTTGAATGAATCTCGAGGGTCCTTTTGATATTTTGAGTATTGATTGTTTTTCTGGTGCTTGAGTTCTATATCCTCCGCTTAAGTGAATTTGTGATTGCTGAAGCAAAGGACGAACTTTTCAGAGAGTTCGCTTAAGCAAACAATGGCTCCCTCAAATGAACCATGGCTCGCTTTAGCGATGGTCCCTTAAGCGAATCCTAGTTCGCAAAATTGAGACCCCCCTAGTTTTTGCAGGGTTCTCTTAACCAACATCTGAGAGGAGTTTTGACCTGCAAATTTTATGGTTTATGCCCCATTTTCCATTTTTGATCTTGGAAAATCCTTGCTGGCAATTTTTGAAAGGAATTCATGTGCTGAATCATTTGGGTAAGCTTCCATGATCCTAAACCTTCATTTTCCTTTGGTTATTTATGAATTATAATATTAAAAATTGGGATTTTTATTGGTAAAGGGCAAAGGTTTTTTAAGAAATCAAGTTCTAAGCTAAAATGGAGCTTAAGCGAACCATTACTCGCTTTAGTGATAGACGCTTAAGTGGAGCTTGGTTTGCAAAAGTGAGACCCTTAATTTTTACGGGGTTCGCTTAAGTGAGACTATGTTCGCTTAACCGACATATGAGAGGAGTTTTGACCTGCAAATTTAGGGGTTTAAGCCCCATTTTCCATTTTTGAGCTTGGGAATCCTTGGTGGTGATTTATGAAAGGAATTGATATACCGTGAGTTTACGGTATTTTTGATGCATTTCACTTCGAGTTTGTGTGTGTATTGGGCTAGTTTGTTATTAGATATAATGTTTTTATGTAATCTTTTACAGGAAATTGGTTCGGAAGTGATTGAGATGAAAAAGAACTGAAGTGGCAGCAGAAGCAGTCGACGGAGCCAAACCATGGACCGTAGGTCCAGTGACGGTCCGTAGGTGATGGTTCGTGGATGTGAGTTCAAGGAATTCTGACCAAGTGTGGAATTGCGGAGGCAAACGACTCCCCGTAGAGTGAATGACGGACCGTAGATTGACGGCGTCGTCTGCTTTAGAGAATTAAAGTTCCAGTACTTGAACCACGGAAGAACAGGACGGACCATAGTCCAATCCATGGGCGTAGGTGGGATTGTAGTTTGAAGGTCCTGAAATATTTTCAAAGTGTTGAACCATGTAGGCGACCCATGGGCCATAGGCTGATCCACGGTCCATAGGTCTGGCCATCGATCAAAAACCGCGTCTAACCCAGTTTTCTTTAGTTTGTTTTCCTGCTTTGGTTAGGATTTATTTTCTATAAATACTAGTTGTTATTTCCGTTTTTGGGTGTTAGACAATATTGAAGACTTTTGTTTTGGACTTTTGGGATTATTTTGCAAACTCTTAGCAATTTAATTTTGGAAATTGGTTTTATGCAATTTCACTTTGAATTTCAATTGAAGATTTCGGTTTTCATCTTTTCTAATTGTAAGTTCATGATTTCTTTTAACTTAACTATGAATTGTGAATTATCAAGCATGAGTAGCTAAATCCACAACTAGGGTTGTGAGAACCATGAACAATTAACAACGTATAACTAATAACTAAGTAATTATTGAATAGTGTTTATGCATGTATTATTAATCTTTTCATTTAAAAGTCTTTCTTGCGGTGCGCAACGTAAGAACTCGCCTCGTTCCTACTTGCCTTACCAATGGGGTAATGAATGTGAAAAAGATTAAACAATAGAGATGTAGTTAAGGATTTGCTACTATCTAATAGTCTGACTTTAATCAATTGACGTGAGGGTGAACACCCAACTCAATTGACACGAGGACTAATCTGGGGTGAAGGTAAGGGTTAATAAAGCACACACTCATAGATTTACCAAGTCACGAGTGAAAGTTCCTACTTAAATTACCAATCGCTTTGGACTACATCACTTATCGGCTTTACATGTCAACACTAGGATATAATTACTATTATTAGAAATACTGCGTTAAGAGCTTGTGAGGAACACATATACCCTAGTTTTCATCTTATATTGATATCTCAGCTGTAAATCTTGCTTACTTGTTACTTATTAGTTCAAATCAACAAACTATTACTTTAGTTACAAAACCCCACTTTGTTTACTTTTCTCGGAAATAGTTTGAATAAAAAGATATAGTTGTGAGTTAAGCTTAAGTCTAAACCATATTCCTCGTGGGATCAACTCCAACCTACAAGTTGGGTTCTTTACTTGATAACAATCGCTTATACTTCTTTAGGGAGGTGTAATTTGAGTGTATCAAATTTTGGCGCCGCTACCAGGGAATACGACTTTTAGATTAAGTTTAACTACATTATTGAACTTTAGTAAAGTATTTCCTGATTTTATGTTTTTGTTTTATTTTATTTTTGTCTTCTACAGGTTTCAACTCTAGTGTATGCCAAGTACACGGAGTCGAGGCGAACCCTTGACCCCCTACGATCCTGCATTAAGAAGAACTTTGAGGAAAATGGCTAATCAAGGGGTACACAATAATCCAATCGAAGAGGGTCAAGGAGATGGAGATGAGTTTCAACCTCCTAGAGTTGGAGTTGTTAATGTGCCCAATCAGGTTCAAAGTTGTCATCTAATAAGAAATGCAGAAAGGGTGTTGAATTCGCCGATAGCGAGGGCTTGTGATAACTACAGGGTTGAATACGATGCGGTTGGATCAGATGGGCCTATTATTCTCTCTCCTATACTTCCATGACATACATTTGTGCTGACCAGTATTCTTATGCAAATGCTTACATCAAGAGGGTTGTTTGTTAGGTTAGCTTCAGAAGATCGATACGCTCACATGGCCAAATTGTGTAGTGTTTGTAAGAGTTGTGTGGGACGACTAGAATTAGATATGAATATCATAGGTTTGAGAATATTCCCTCTGTCTTTGACCGGTGATGCTGTTGTGTGATTTTCTGAGCTGCCATACAATTCGATCCATACATGGGACCAATTGCATAAGGTGTTCATGGAGAGGGTTTTCTCGGTGTCCAAAAAGTTGAATTACAAGGATAAATTGAATAATTTCACGGCACAACCTGGAGAGTCGGTAAGTAGTTCATGGGATAGGTTCACTAGATTCATGAGGAGTGTTTCGAATCACCACATAGATGATGAGTCACTAAAGAAATACTTCTACCGAGGACAGGATGACAATGGGAAGGATGTGTTAGATACTATTGCTGGAGGATCATATGGTGAGTGCACGTTTGAGGAGATCGCGGAAAAACTTGAGAGGATTTCCCAAAACAATAAGGCATGGAGCACTAGAAAGGCAAATACTGGTCGGAGCATGTTTGTTGTCCAAACTGCACCAAGTCAATCAAATGATGACATTCGTGAAGAGATGGCTCAAATGAGGACAAAAATTGGCTCGGTATTAAAGTATGTGAGTGGAAGTGCAGAAAAAGTGAATACAGTAAATTATCTAACTAGAACTCCACCACCGCCAGTTGAGGAGTATTACTATGATGAGGATGCGAATTTGGTGAATGATTAGACGGGAAGTTTTCGAACCAACGCCGAAGGTTCCAACTTGGATAATTGGCGCCAAGGTCAAGGAAACCAAGGTCAGAACTATGGAAATTACAACCGTAAGGTAAATGATGTCCCGGATGGGAATTACAATCGTGATAACAATTACAACCGAAATAACTATGGCAACATAAATGATAAGGTTGTGCCCTATGTCCCACCTGGTAATAGAGAGGCTGGTACTAGTATGACTCGCATTGAGGATATGATGCAGAAAATGATGAAGAGGTTTGAGGCGACAGATGAGAGTGTGAAAGAGATGAGGAATGATTTATCTAGAATTTGTCAGAAAGTTGATGCACATGCCGTGTCGATAAAGCAACTTGAGTAGCAGTTTAGTCAGTTGTTTGCTACTGCGAACCCACACCAGCTTGGCATACTCCCTAGAAACTACATCCAGAATCCAAAAAATGATGGGCATTATATGAAAGTTACTACTCGTGGAGGAAAGCAGACTATTGATCCCCCCCGTGCCGTCTGAGGTTGAAAGAATGATAGAAAAAGATGAGGATGAGAATGAGGTTACTGAAACTCTTAAAGTGGATATAGAGAATGAAGTCGAAATGACCCAAAAAGTTGTTCCCATGCCTAGACCTCCACCTCCATTTCCACAAAGATTGGTGAAAAAGACTGAAGAGGGAACATATGGAAGGTTCATCGCTATGTTGAAGCAACTGTCCATCAATGTTCTGTTGATAGATTCTTTGGAACAAATGCCTGGGTATGCAAAGTTCATGAAATACTTGGTGACCAAAAAGAGGGCTGTAAGTTTTGAGAATGAAGAGAAGTTGCAATATTGTAGTGCTATTGCTACTAGGTCACTTGTGCAAAAGAAAGAGGATCCTGGAGCTTTTACTATTCCATGTACCATTGGGATTTTACAGTTTGCGAAAGCTTTGTGTGATTTGGGTGCCAAAATTAATTTGATGTCGTTGTCCATATATAATAAGTTAGGTTTAGGAGCTCCAAAGCCGACTGTGATGCATTTCTGATGGCCGATAGAATTGTGAAGAGGCCCATTGGAGTGCTCCAAGATGTCCTTGTGAAAGTGGAGTCATTCATTTTTCCGGCGGACTTTGTGATACTTGATTGTGAGGTTGATTTTAAGGTTCCCATCATCTTAGGGAGACCATTTCTTGCTACTGGGCGTGCCTTGGTCGATATAGAGAGAGGGTAGATGAAGTTTTGATTAAACAATGAGGAGGTAACTTTTAACATCTGTAGGTCTATGAAGCATGAAAGTGATCTTAAATCAGTATCGGTGGTAAACCATAATGTAGGGAAAGAATCATAGGTGTCTATTGAAGAGAGGTTAGGTGTTGATGCATTAGCTGCTGAAATAACGAATTTTGATAGTGATGGTATTGATGACTATGATGAGCTAGTTGCTGCACTTGATAAGTTTGAGTTTCGTTTCAAGCCAAAACGGTTGGAATTAGACATGAAAAATTGATACACCCTACCGACAAAATCGTCTGTTGATGAGCCTCCAAAACATCAACTTAAGGTTCTTCCATCTCACTTGAGGTATGTATTCTTGGGACAAAATAACACCTTGCCCGTTATTATTTTTGCTGACTTAAGTGAAGGGCAAATAGAGGCTTTGATATCTGTGTTGAAGTGGTTTAAGAGGGCTATAGGATGGACTGTTACGGACATTATTGGGATTCCTCCGGGAATTTATTCTCATAAAATCTAACTCATGCCGGATAACAAGCCAAGTATTAAGCATCAAAGGAGAGTAAATCCCCATATGCAAGAGGTTGTCAAAAAGGAGATCATTAAGTGGTTAGATGCTGGAGTTATATATCCCAATGCTGATAGTAGTTAAGCTTGCCTAATTCAGTGTGTGCCAAAGAATGGAGGAATCACAGTGGTTCCTAATGCTAAAAATGAGCTTGTTCCAATGAGATCGGTGATTGGTTGGAGAGTGTGTATGGACTACCACAAGTTAAATGCATGGATTGAGAAAGACCATTTCCCAATAACGTTCATGGATCAGATGCTAGATCGTCTCGCTCATAAGGGTTGGTATTGTTTTCTAGACAGGTATTCTGGCTACAATCAAATTCCATAGCTCCGGAAGACCAAGAGAAAACCATCTTCACTTGCCCTTATGGGACTTTCGCCTTCAAAAGGATGCCATTTGGTGGAGGACACGATAAAGGTATTTATGGATGATTTCTTTGTGGTAGGTGACTCCTTTGATGACTGTTTGACACATTTGGCTGAGGTACTAAAACAGTGTGAAGTGTGCAATCTTGTGCTCAACTGGGAAAAATGCCACTTTATTGTGAAAGAGGGTATAGTTCTGGGTCATCGGATCTCGCAGAACGGTATTGAGGTTGATAGAGCTAAGTTGAGGTAATAGAAAAGCTTCCACCACCCATCTCTGTCAAAGGTGTTCAAAGTTTTCTTGGGTATGCAGGTTTCTACCCGAGGTTCATAAAAGATTTCTCTAAAATTGCACACCTATTGGGCAAGATTCTTGAAAAGAGTGTAAGTTTGATTTTGATGATGCTTGTCTGAGAGCATTTGGAGAGTTGAAAGAACATTTAACTTCTGCACCTATCATTATTTCATCGGATTGGGGTAAACTGTTTGAAGTGATGTGTGATGTAAGTGGGGTGGCGCTTGGTGTGATATTAGGACAAATATTTACCAAAAGCATTTACCCAACACAAAATAACACATATTTACAGAAAACATTTTAGTTCAACTACTAATCAAAGGTGCGAGGTTCGGAAAACAAACCTGTATGCCGAAGTGATAATTTGAAAAGCTAGACGGCAAAGTAATCCAATTCCGAGCATGAGATCACACACAAAAAGCGAAAGAAATAGTGAAGTATGGAGAATCTGAAGTGCGAGTGAGAGTGTACAGGGTTAGAAATGAGAGAATATGAAAGAGTTTGAAATTTTAAACCATTTGACCTTTTAGAACCTTTCAGTTCACAGTCCTTTCAGCGGTATTAGTTGTCCACGCCAAACCACTCGGCGATGTGCCGAGTGGTAACTTACCTCGCCGATTTTTACAGGACCTTCAGTCAATTTGGGGATCCAAATAGTGGACAAAATCGGGTTCGCCGACCTGTTCGACGTGTCACCGAATTAACAATTGGCCCGCCGAGTTTTACAGACTTCTACTTCATATTTTGTGGGTCCAACGACAGTCCAAGTCGGGCTGACCGACCTCTTCGTTGAGTCGCCGATTGGACTTTTTAGCTCGCCAAACTGCACATTCTCAAACACACTACACTTTTCAACCTGCACAATCAACACCCGTTATTCAAAATCAAACTAAAAGCATTAAAAACTTGGGTTGCCTCCCAAGAAGTGCCTTAGTTAACGTCGTGGCACGACGGAAGTACCAAATCAAGCTTCATTTTTGGGGTTTGCCATTGTATCACTAGGCAACCCCCTTTGTTGTCTTGGATTTAAATGTGACAAAATTTGACCCATTTGGGACTCCAGCTGCTTAATAGAGTCTGAGTGAGAGGTCACCGTTTGATTGAGAGTCGAGACATCTTCTTTCATTTCTTTCAGCACCTTTTCGGACCCTTCAATCTTGTTGAGAATGCGAGAGAGCATGTCTTCCGTACGACCACCCTAAGATTTCTGGGGTTTTTGACGCTTATGGGGAGGAACATACCAATCCTTCTCCCCCTCTCTTTCATTCTAAGTGGAGTTGCGATCACACCAATCTCTGTCACGGTCTCTCCAACCCTCATCTCTATTCCAACCTTGATTTCCACCCAGCCTTGGGTAGTTTGCACGATAACCTCCTCCTTGGTTGGCTAGGAAGTTCACTTCCTCATTGTATATCACTTCAAATTGTGCCTCTTTAGGGTTTACTCCACCAACACCCACAACATTAACACTCTTTGTACCAACACCCATGACATTTTTAGCCAAGATATCCAGACGGGTCATCATCTTTGCCATGTTTTGGTGTCTCTCTTGATCTTTTTTCGATCTGCTCCTTTGTCATTCTAAAGTTGAGAGGATAGACTTGGTCCTCACGAGTGTACCATGCTCGGTTGATCTTGGTCATACAATCAAGAAGTTGGGAAACTACTTCATAGGGTTTTTGCATTATACCACCGGGAATAAGTTGATCAACAACTCCTTTGTTCACCGAATCGAGGCTCCTATAGAAGTATTGCAACATCAAATTGTCGGGAAATCTATGAGTTGGGCATTGCAGCAACAACTTCTTAAACCTTAGCCACGTCTCATGGATTGGCTCACCTTCCTAGCATTTGAAACCTTGGATGCTATCCCTAAGAGCCATCATCTTCGAAGGGGGAAAGAATTGCACTTGGAATGAAGTAATAAGTTCATCCCATGAAGTGATGGAATCTCTTGGCAACTCATCCAACCACTTGCTTGCCTCGCCCATCAAATAAAATGGAAACAACCTCAGACGGACCAATTATTGCGATAGGTTCTTAAATGAGAACGGTCCACACACATCAACAAAATTTCTGATATGCTCATGGGGATCCTCATGAGCCAGCCCCCCAAACAAACCCTTCAATTGTATGAGCTAAAGCATGGTGCTTGTGATGTGAAAAACAACGTTTCCTTCAGCTGAAGGTAAATGAATTGCCCCAACACCACCTATTTGGACTTGGTCATTGACATCATTGAGGTTTCCTACATCATCTTAGTGGTCCACTTGACTACCATTACTTCCGTTAACGCTCATCTCCTCCTATGCTTAATACAAGAAACACAAAACCAAAACTAAAATAAGTAGATTCAACTATGACTAAATAGATCACAATTCAACTTCAATAAAAGAATTTTAAACAACACCACTCCCCGGCAGCGACACCATTTTGAATAACGTTTCACGTACACTTCATCCACTTCTAAGTGCAAACTATCGTTAGTCAGTATAAAACCCATCAATTGAGTTGGGGTCGAATCCCACAGGGAGAGGTGTGTGTTCAAATTCAATCAAGAAGTACGAATGTGGTCTAATCAGCCTTAGTAATATAAATTATCGAAAAAGACATGAAACAAATTAAAAGGGGTGACACGAATGTTAGATGAGGGGTTTTAGGTTGCAATTATCAACTATAAAGCAATCACACACACTTTGAAATAACAATAAGGAGAGAGATTCTCGGGGTGTGATCGATTATAGGTAAATTTTGATATATGGGTAATTGAAGCTACTAGTAAACAACTAAAAAATCAGTGAATAGGCTAGACTATAAGGGAGATAGCTTTCTCTTGAACAACTATCCCGAATTAGGTGATTTCTTTCGAACATCAACAAACATGACAATGAAGAACAACCCACACCTTAATTCATGTACTCTTTCAAGCTAGATGGGTAGGATTGGGTTTAGGATTCACTCTCTCGAGCTGAACCAAACTCAACCCAATACCTACAAATCATTAATCAACAATCTTAGTTCTACACCTCTCTCTCTCGAGCAAGCCAAGAACACAAAAGTAGAACTGCATTTGCAACTACAATTCATAAATTAAACCACAATTAATGATTAAACTCACTTCAATTTAGCATTTAAACTAGTAATCAACAATACCCATAAACTAATTCAACCCATAATCACATGATCACACCCTAAGAATTAGGGTTTTTGCCAAACATCATAAAAGAGTAAAAAACGATTACTAAATTGATTAGACATCAACCGGGTAAGAGAGATTTAGTCTTTACAATGCTCAATTTGCAGAATATTCGAAACCCACATCCAAAATCTCCAACTTGAATCTCTAAAATTCTTCAAGAACTATGAAAACAACTAAATTAGCCTAATCAGCATCAATCATTCTTTTAAATAAAATATTGAAAATCTAATTTATAGTAGTAAGAAATAACACATGAAGGGTCGTTTGGCGAAGTAAGTGGGGCTTGCCGAACCACTGGGCGATTCGCCCATCGATCTCTTCCATCGCCTTTTTGCCTTGGCACTTGATTTTAACGTTTCAAGCACACTTCTTCCAATTGTAAGTGTCAACGATCATAAATTAGTATAAAACCCAACTAAATGAGTTGGGGTCAAATCCTACAGGGAACGGTACGTGTTTAGAGTTCAATTAAGAAGCATGAATGTGGTCTAATCAGCCATAGGAATAAACATTATCGGTAAAAGACATATCAAATTAAAGGGGTGACACGATTGTCAAATGGGGGGATTTGGTTGTAAGTATCAACTACAAACAGTCACAAACAATTTGAAATAACAATAGGGAGATAGATTCTCGGGATGTGATCAATAATAGGCAAATATAGAAATATGGGTAATTGAAACTACTAGTAAATAACTAAATATCAGTGAATAGGCTAGACTATAAGGGAGATAGTTTTCTCTCGAACAACTACCCTGAATCAGGTGATTTCTTTCGAACATCAACAAGCATGACAATGAAGAACAACCCACACATTAATCCATTTACTCTCTCGAGCTAAATGTGTGGGATTGAGTTTAGGTTTCACTCTTTCGAGCTAAACCCGGGTCAACCAATACCCACAAACCATTAATCAATAATCTTAGTTCTAAAACCTCTCTCTTGAGCAAGCCAAGAACACAAGTATAGAACTGCATTAGCAACTACAATTCTTAAATTAAACCACAATTAATCATTAAACTCACTTTTAAATAGCATTTAAACTAGCAATTCATAATACACATAAACTATTTCAGCCCATAATCACATGATCACACCCCAAGAATTGGGGTTTTAGCTAAACATCATAAAAAGATAAAAACCATTACTGAATCAATTATCCATCAATTGGGTAAGAGTGATTTCGTCTTTACAATGCTCCAATTTGATGAATCTTAAAGACCCACTTCCAAATTCTCAAAAGTGAATTTTTTCAATCCTTCAAATCTAAGGAAAACTATGGAGAAAAGTCTTCTCAAACTCCTAAAATTGATCCAAGATGTAAAAAGATGCTAAACTAAATGTTCAAAATCTAATTTATAGTCACCGAAAATAGCTACGAATGTTCTTTTTGTGAAGTAAGTCGGGGTCGCCGAACCACTCAGTGAGCCGCCTTTTGACCTCTTCCATCGCCTTTTTGCCTAGGCATTCAGCATACTCAAGGCCTGTAATTTTGGACGATCTACCTTGGTTTTGCGAAACTATTTGGCAATCCGCCCACTGCTCCTTTTCGTTGCCGACTTGGTTCTTTCCTTCAGGGCTTGGCATACTGGAAGTTTAGGCGGTCAGATAGCCCCTCGATGATTCGCCAAATGCCCTTGGCGATCACCAGACTTTCCTTTCTTCATTTCTTCAGTTTGTTTTGTTCCTTTTTGCATGTTAATGTCCTTGCTTTGTTCCTCAATCCATGTAACTGAAAATCAAGGATTTATCATCAGTTTATGGCACAAATTAAGCATTTGAGGACACTAAATCTATATAAATAAATCCCTACATGAGTCCAAATCTCGGACTCATCAACACCCCTAACTTAAACTTTATCTTGTCCTTAAGTAAAACTCAAGTTCAGCAGTTCAATAAGGATGTCTCAAACAGTGCTACATAAGACTCAACATGAATGCATACAACAAGACTCAACTTACTCATGCAAGGATCAATTGTGCACTCAAAAATTCAAATTGTGACTCACTATTATCAAAGATGCTCAAGTTCACAATACTTGCTTCAAATGCAAGTTCAAGCTCAACAAAGGTACTTAAATGCCCTCACAACAAAGATGATTCCATACTCTTACACAATTTCTCAACACTTTATAGTTCCAAAATCACATACTACTATCACACTCACAAAGATGAACACATGCATTAGTTCACCCATAAGTTTTCCCTTATTTTCCAATCAACATTCACTTCAGCTCATTCAAGATAAAAAAAGGTCTTTTCAAGGCTTGTAGCGGGGCTGAGTGTAAATGCATGGTCATTTAGGCTCAGTAGCTGCTACTCTCATGAAATGCGGTCTGAACATCACCTTTCTTCCTTTTCTTTAACATTTTGATCATGCTCATAATTCACCTCCATTATTCAACTTCAAATGGACTATCGGATACCCCATTTCTTTTGCAACTTTCACGACTTTATTTCATAACTTTTTCATTCTTTTGCTTTTGTTTTCTTCATTTGGTTTTTTTTACATGGAGGGGTTCCATATTTTTCAAGAACATTGATAAAAAAAGGGGGGCTTTTTCACACTTCTTGAATTACCTTCTCTTTTCAACACACCCCAACTTAGGTTGGCCTAAGTTGGCTATTCAGACAAATCACACTTCATGAGAGTTATGGGTGCATGGATAAAGAGGGGTCACAATTGTTCAAGTTTCTTCCAAGAAAAAGATAAGGCTCAAAGGGGTTCAAGCAAGGTTCACACATCTCACAAGGTTGGCAACAAAAGAGGTATATTGTCAAATAGTTTCACTCTTCAAAATTGTTGCCTAAGATCCTTTCAAGAGCTTGCATCAGTTAGTTAATGGACCACATGGTAAATTCTAGGTGTCATCACACAATGTTCAAGGTAAGCTCATCACACAAGGCATTGACACCAATATCAAATGACACTCATTCAAGCTAGTGTGCAATGTTCATCACAAGAGACTCCATTCGATAACCGGCTAATCACAACGAGATGTAAAAAGTCCACATATTGTGCATGCAACTTCATTTAGCCTCATCGTAGCCATGCATTCATTTTGTTCAATTAAGAGCACTATTCAATTCATTGATATTGATCATAATCGATACTAAAACTTGCATAAGAACAGCCACAATAACACACAAAAGAGGTGGCACAATTTTTTTCAAAATGGGTCAAAACCATTTCCATTCAAAACAAGGAGCCATAAGCTCAAATATCCACAAGATAGAATCAAATCACAGTTTAAAACACAAAACCCAATATATATCAATATTCATAAAAAAAATAAAAAATACAAGAGGTAGGTATGGAAATACCTCACCCTACGCACAAAAGAAAAATAGTTATCCTCAAATGTAACTAAAAACAAAGAAATCACAAAACAACAGAGAGGGAGGTAAAGAATGATCCTGTCTACACAGTCGCTCCATCTGTCGGGGCATCAATGCCCGGGGTCACACTCTGATCTTGGGCATCAGTGCCCAGGGGTAACATTAATACTAGATCTACTAGAGCCTGCCATGTAAGTCTCTGTCAGCAATGTCTGATTGACTGACTGTACTATCGTCTCCTCTAAATCAGGCAGGTCTACATAGATGGTCGCCTCATGTACATCGAGCTGCTCCTCATCTGTCTCCTTCCCTAACTCAACAGCAGCCACATCCTCCATAGTCTCATCTCCGGTGGTAGCCAGAGGCATAACATAACTGGCCGGGACATCTGCATCGGGAACCTCAGGAGCCTCTACTGACTCAAATAATGAAGTAAAGTCTGTGGACTTCAGCTGGTCCACATCCTTCCTCAACTCCGAAACCTTAGCTTTCAAAGACGTAACCTCAATATTAATTCCCTATTGACTCTCACAAGTCTCGACTCTCGCCGTGAGAGCATCAATAGATGTCCGGAGGGGTGTCAAAGAAGAAGATATGGCTCGCTTAATCATCCAAGGCACCTCAGACTCTAGCCGGGAAGCTCGCTTATCTGCAGAATGGACTAGATGCCCCATCTTGATGAGCATGGCCTGAGTGATCGAAGTCCTCGAGGCAGTGGTACCTGAAGTAGAAGGTTGGGAAGCAGTGGTAGAACCTGGGGCTGGGAAGGAGTGGAAGTAGATGTATTTGAAGGTTCGGATGCCGGAGCAGGCAAAACTGCCTCTACAGGTATAGACTCAACATCAACATTTGGGGATGTATCCACCGGAGCTGCTCTCCTCGTATCCACCTCATCAACTTGTGTACTCGGCCTCAATATGCCAGATGTCTGTGGAGAATGTGGGTGTAACCTCAATGTACCTCTTATCGTAAAGAGAAACTCCAACTCTCCAACATAACTTCGTAATAAGCACTGGGAAAGGAAGGGATGTCTGGCACTGCTTGGCCCTCATCACCATCTCCTGCTCAATGATTAGTCCCAAATTGATGCTCTTTGGGCTATGATTGATCCGAAACAGGCCACTTTTGGGTGGCAGAGGATGGACTCATTCTGTGAGGGCATGATGGAGCTGCTAATGAACCCAAACCAGTACCACACTGCTGTAATCAAGTCCTTCTTCTCAATCGGAACTCCAGCCTCGATCCACCTCGGGGTGGTATAAAAAATAAGGGGAGAGAGCCATCCCTTTAGTGGTAGCCAAATTTGGGTAGTCAAAATCTGACCCTCTATCCAATACAACGTTGATGTAATTGCTGCTGTATCTCACTGCCTTCCCCCGGACTACCACATATTCTACCGGTCTGAATGTACTGGCCTTTTTCTTGCCCTTTGGTAGCCGAAGGAGATTATTTCAATCGAGATTCACCCCCAAGTCACTGTATGATGTGTAAAACTCTCGGACCCATGTAGGAATATAGGGTCCATGGGGCTTGGTAAATGGCTCAAATCTGTGGAACCGAAGAGTATCCCACACATTAGGGTACCTGTCCACTACACCATCTGTGGACAATCTCTTCTCTTCAAAAATGGTCCTCAGTCCATCAACCTTTAACCGATTGAGTAGTCGGGGATGAGGACCCTGTACTCGTGGTGCTGGAATCACTGTCTGTGCTGGAGCTGGCACTGAATCATCAGCAAGAGGGGTAGACTCCGGGATCCTAGACGAAACTTGATGAACTATGGCACGAATCTCAGCTTGCGGGTCTGAAGTGGTTGGTCATCCTCAGGCTCGGAGAATGAAGCCTGAGAATCAAAAGATTCCCTATCACTGCTGGAGTTGTGCTCCGGTATCTCAGCTATGGGCGCTTTGCCCTTGCCCTTGCCTCCATTCGGAGGTGCCTTCTTTCCCTTTTTGTTGGAAGCAACGCCCCCTCATTTATTACAATGCCCCATGCTCGTTTGCGGGGAGGCATGCCACTCTCGTCCCAGTTGGTCCTAGCCATATCTACAAAACTTACCGAAAAGAGTTAGAAGAATTTCAAAAAGAGTTGCAGAATTTAAGTTGCAGATAAACTCGCCGAACTGATCGGTGAGTTCCCGAGTCAGTTTGGTGAGCCAGATCGGGCTCACCGAAAGGACTGGCCTAAAAAATTTCCAGAAAAATGGTAGGTCGACGATGTGCAGGGCTGTTTGGCAAATTTCCGACATCACTCGGCTAGCTCAGACTAGCCCGCCGAAATTAACTGTGTATTTTAGGGGTTAGGGGTGCAGAAAGGGTGATCAAAGAAAACATTTGGTGAGTCACCGAGTGAACTCGACGAGCTCAGGCTTCTCGCCAAAATGTACAGACTCTAACTAAGCCAAATTGAGAAATTAAGGCAATCTAGGGGGACGTTGGGGAACCGCCGAACCGTTTGGCGAGCTTGACCCAGCTCGCCGAATTGCCCAACGTGCCAAATTTCAACCCCGTTTCCCAAATTCAAGCCCGCAGCCCCCGAAATCAAAATCAAATTACACACTTATCCAATTAAGCCGAGACCCAATCGACCCATGCCTCCGGGGTACTCAGACATCCCTCGGTTTGGCCAAAATTGTTAATTTGATGACTTATGCCCTAAGGAGTGACGTCAAACGCTCCATTATTGAGCAAAGTACGCCATTTAGCACAATAGGGAGTTACTCAGACTTCACCAAACTAGACCCGACATAAATTAACCGCAACCCAACAATTTAGGATCAATTTTAATGCAAAATACTTGGGAAATCAACATTTTAAGCAAATATGCATAATTTCGAAACTAAAATAAGAAAAACAACACATCAAATACGATTCAAACACAGGCCTAATACACATCATCAAAAAATTACCAAAAGCATTTGAGTTCAACTTCTAAACTAGAGTTCGGGGTTTGGAAAACCAACCTTTAACTCGAATGAAGAATTTGATATGCTAGGCGGTAATGTAATACAAATCGGAACATGAGATCAAGAACAAAAAAATGATAATAAAGGGACAATAATGAAAATCTAGAGTGCGAGTGAGAGGGTACGAGGTTAAAAGTAGGAGAATGCGAAAGATTTTGAAAATTTAAATTGTTTGGCCTTTTAAAACCTTTTGGTTCGTGGCCTTTTCGATGGTATTAGTCGACCACACCGAACCACTCGGTAATGCGCCGAGTGGTGACTTACCTCACCGAGTTTTACAGGACCTCCAGCCAACTTGGGGGTCTAAACGGTGGACAAAATAGAGCTCACCAACCTATTCGGTGAGTCACCAATTTATCCATTGGCCCGCCGAGTTTTACAGACTCCAACCTGCTATTTTTGTGAGTCCAACGGCGGTCCAAGTTGGGCTTGCCGACCTCTTTGGCGAGTCACCGACAGGAGTCTTGGCTCGCCAACTTGCACATTTTCAAACACATTCCACTTTTCAACCTGCACAATCAACACTCATTATGCAATAAAAAACACAACATTAGAAACTTGGGTTGCTTCCCAAGAAGCGCCTTAGTTAACGTTGTGGCATGACGCAAGTACCCATTCAAGCTTCATATTTTGGGTTTTCCATAGTGTCACTAGGCAACCCCCCTTGTTGTCTTGGGGTAAGATGTGAAGAAATTTGACCCATTTGGGTCTCAACTGCTTGATAGAGATGGAATGAGAGGTCACCATCTGGTTAAGAATCGATACATCTTCCTTCATTTCCTTAAAAACTTGATGGGACCCTCCAACCTTGTTGAGAATGCGTGAGAGAATATCTTCAGTCCGGCCACCCTCAGAATCTTTGGGCTTTTGACGCTCATGGGGAGGAACATATCTCTCATTCTCCCCTTCTCTTTCCTTCCAAGTGGCGTTACGATCATGGAAATCTCTATCGCGGTCTCTCTAGCCCTCATCTCTATTCCAACCTTGGTTTCCACCCTGTCTTCGGTAGTTAGCACGATAACCTCCTTCTTGGTTGGCTAGGAAGTTCACTTCCTCATTGTACAATGCTTCAAATTGGGCTTCATCGGGGTTCACTCCACCAACACCAAAAGCGTTAACACTTTTTGTACCAACACCCATGACATTCTTAGCTAGAATGTCCAGCCGGGTCATCATCTTTGCCATGTTTTTATCTCTCTTGATATTTTTCAATCTGATCCTTTGTCATCCGGACGTTGAGAGGAGAGACCTGGTCCTCACGAGTGTACTATGCCCTGTTAATCTTGGTCATGCAGTCGAGGAGTTAGGAAGCTACTTCATAAGGCTGTTGCATTATACTTTCGGGAATGAGTTGGTCAGCAACTCCTTTGTTCACCGAGTCAAGACTCCTATAAAAGTACTGAAGCAACAAGTTGTTAGGCAATCCATGAGTTATTCATTGCAACAATAGCTTCTTGAATCTCAGCTAAGTCTCATGGATTGGCTCACCCTCCAAGCTCTTGAAACTTTGGATACTATCCCAAAGAGTCATCATCTTCGAAGGAGGGACAAATCACACTTGAAATGTAGTAATAAGCTCTTCCCATGAAGTGATGAAACCTCTTGGCAACTCCGCCAACCACTTTCTTGCTTCGTCCATCAGAGAAAACGGGAACAACCTCAACCAGACCAATTCTTGTGATATGTTCTTAAATGAGAACGGTCCACATATATCAACAAAATTCCTGATCTGCTCATGGGGATCCTTATGAGCCAGACCTCCGAATAAACCCTTCAATTGAAGGAGGTGAATCATGGTGCTTGTGATGTGAAACACATCATTCCTTCATCTGGAGGCAAATGAATGGCCCCAACAACCCCCCCCCCCCATTTGGGCTGGATCATTAATGTTTGGGTCATTGGCATCATTGAGGTTTCCGACATCATCTTGGTGGCCCACCTGGCTAACATTACTACCGTTTAAGCTCATTTCCTCCTTTGTTTTAATAAGCAACACAAAAACCAAAAATAAAAGCAAGTAGATTGAACTATAGCTAAAAAGAACACAATTCAACTTCACCAAAAGAATTTCACACCACTCCTCGACAGCAATGCCATTTTAATTTTAACGTTTCAAACACACTTCTTCCAATTCTAAGTGTCAACGATAGTAAATCAGCATAAAACCCAACAAAATGAGTTGGGGTCGAATCCCACAGGGAGCGGTACATGTTTAGAATTCAATTAAGAAGTATGAATGTGGTCTAATCAGCCATAGGAATAAACATTATCGGAAAAAGACATATCAAATTAAAGGGGTGACACGAATGTCAAATGGGGGAGATTTAGTTGTAATTATCAACTACAAACAATCACAAATGATTTGAAATAACAATAGGGAGATAGATTCTTGGGATATGATCAATTATAGGCAAATATAGATATATGGGTAATTGAAACTACTATTAAATAGATAAATATGAGTGAGTAGGCTAGAGATAGTTTTCTCTCGAAAAAAACTACACCGAATCAGGTGATTTCTTTTGAACATCAACAAGCATGACAATGAAAAACAACCCACACCTTAATCCATTCACTCTCTCGAGCTAAATATGTGGGATTGAGTTTAGGATTCACTCTCTCGAGCTAAACCTAGGTCAACTCAATACCCACAAACCATTAATCAATAATCTTAGTTCTAAAACCTCTCTCTCTCGCAAGCCAAGAGTACAACTATAGAAATGCATTTGCAACTACAATTTTTAAATTAAGCCACAATTAATGATTAAACTCACTTTTAAATAACATTTAAACTAGCAATTAGCAATACCCATAAACTATTTCAGCCCATAATCACATGATCACACCCTAAGAATTGGGTAAGATTGATTTTGTCTTTACAATAGTCCAATTTGATGAATCTTAAAGACCCACTTCCAAATTCTCAAAAGTGAATTTTTTCAATTCTTCAAAGCTAAGGAAAACTATGGAGAAAAGTCTTCTCAAACTCCTAAAATTGTTTCAAGATGTAAAAAGATGCTAAACTAAATGTTCAAAATATAATTTATAGTCATCGAAAATAAGCTAATAAAGTCCCTTTTGCGAAGTAAGTCGGGCTCACCGAACCACTCGGTGAGCCGCCCTTTGACCTTTTCCATCACTTTTTTGCCTTGGCATTCAGTATCCTCAAGGCCTGTAATTTTGGGTGATCTACCTTGGCTTAGCGAAACTACTCGACGATCTGCCAACTGCTCCTTTTTATCGCTGACTTGGTTCTTTCCTTCAGGGCTTGGCATACTGGAACATTAGGCAGTCAGATAGCCCTTCGACGATTCACCAAATGCCCTTGGCGATCACCAGGCTTGCCTTTCTTCATTTCTTCAGTTTGTTTTGTTCCATTTTGCATGTTAATGTCCTTGATTTGTTCCTCAATCCATGTACCTAAAAATCAAGGATTTATCATCAGTTTATGGAACAAATTAAGCATTTGAGGACACTAAATATATATAGATAAATCCCTAAATGAGTCCAAATCTCGAACTCATAACCATTCAGCATTCTCAAGTTCTGTAACTTTGGGCGATCTCTCTTTGCATCGTGGAACTGCTCGGAGATTCGCCGACTGCTCCTTTTGTTCACCGACTTGGTTTCCTCCTTCAGGGCTTGGCACACTAGAACTTTAGGCGGTCAGATTAGCCACTCGACGACACACCAAGTTCTCTTGGTGATACTCAGGATCGCTTCTTCACTTCTTCTCAGTTCATTTTGTTCCTTTTTGCCTATTAGTGTCCTTACTTTGCTCCTCAATCCATATACCTGAAAATCAAGGCTTTAACATTAGTTTATGGCACAAATTAAGTATTTGAGGATACTAAATCTATAAAAACAAAGCCCCAAATGAGTTTAAATCTCGGACTCATCAGGCAATAGAGGGTCCGAGCGATGGCTAGTGTGGGTGCATCAGGTTTGAGGAGTACTACTGATGGTTTTCCCACTATTGATGAGGGAGCTAATGATGGCATTCCTATTGCTGATCCAACGGGTTTCGGGAAATCGGGCCCCTCCGCTTCTTGAGGGTTCTTCGGTGCATATACGCCACAGGTTTACTTCACCCTATGTTTTATTTTATTATTTTGTGCATAGAGGGCAATTGCACTAATTTTTCATGTTGGTGGGGTAAATGGGTTGTGAGTGATAGGGTAAAGTCTGAGTAACCGAACTCATAACCCTCCCTTTGGGTTTTCTTGCCTGTGTTGTTTTTCCCCATGGGACTGTTTTACTTTTTTGTTGAACCGGTATGTGTAGAAGTAGATAGAAAGAATGAAAGCATGATTGCATAAGAGCATGAAATTGATTCCTGTCCAAATTTTTTGAAATGTGCTAGATCTTTAGGCTGAATGAGTTGATTGTGTTGGATTTTTATGTGACATGATAGGAACTGGTATGATAGCATGGCTTAAGTTAAAACTTTAACTAAGTGCTTCAATAATTCGATAATGAAACAACGTGCCAAGTGTGTTTAAGGAAATTGTATGTTCATGCAGTATGTGCCAATCTAGAACTCGCTGTGTTGGTCCTGGTAAGATAATCTAGGCTAGGAATTGGGAAATGACCATAGTCCCTTGTTCTAACAAGTCCACTTAAGCCTAAAAAGATCCAACCAAAAGAAATAAATGCTCCCTTCGATCTAAATGCTTGAGCCTAATGAATACCATTTTTTTTCAATACACCTAACCCATCTTTCCTAAAATGACTGTTTTGGCCTTGGTCCCTCCTTGGACATGTGCACCTTAACTTAGGCCAAAAGCCTAAGTTGAGGGTGGCTAAGTCAGAAAATACCTTAATCTTGGCCCTTGTTCGACCTTGGACATTATGCACCTCAACTCATGCAAAATACATAAGTTGAGGGTGGCTATGAAAAAGGAAACTGAAAGACAAGGGTATGAAAAGAGTTGTGTGTAGAAGAAGGAAAGGGATAGAAAAAGGTGTGACCGAATTCAAAAGAAACAAAAAAGAGTGATAAGTAAAAAAAAGGAAAAGAAAAGTGAAAAAAAAGAGCGGAAAAGTCTAAGTCACATCTGTATTGAAATAAGACAAGGAAAAGAGAAGAAAATGAAAAGATGTAAAAAATTGGTTGAGAAAAGAGGTAAATAGCTAATGTAATGTCAATGAGGGAAAAAAAGTCACTAAAAGTTCCCAAATGTATCCTACCTGACCCTGAGCCTACATTACAAGCTAATAAAGTTCTATAGTGATCCTAATGACTAGTTTGGAAAGTCTATGCATTGAAAATAAGGGCAAGCCTATGGTATTGAGCACTAATTGTATTTCAACTCAACTTCTGAGCGTGAGTGTTGAGTGAATCCTTAAACTTAAAAATCAAATATATTGTGTGAAAAATGTTTTCTTTGAAGTAAGGGCACTAGTTACATTGTTGGAGAGTTGGTACCTTGGTGATTGTTGAAAGTGTATGTGGTGATGTCTATTGGTATGTTTATGTCATGTTTTGATCCGTATGAATTTGCTTGTTGAGTCTGAATGAAAAGATTTGCACTAAGTGATGGAATTGATTGAGAAATCCATATGATTGCTTGAGTTTGTATGTTTGCTTTCTACATAAGTGTCGTTTAGAGTTTTAGTATGTCACTTGAAGACAAACAACAAGTTTAAGTTAAGGGTGTTGATATACTGTGAGTTTACAGTATTTTTGATGCATTTCACTTAGAGTTTGTGTGTGTCTTGTGCTGTGCTAGTTTGTTATTAGATATAATATTTTAATGTAATATTTTGCAGGAAATTGGTTCGGAAGAGGTTGAGATGAAAATGAACTGAAGTGGCAGCAAAAGCAGTCGATGGAGCCAAATCATGGACCGTAGGTCCACTGATGGTCCGTAGGTGATGGTTCGTGGATCAAGAAAGTCTGACCAAGTGTGGAACCATGGAGGCAAATGATGCCCCATAGAGTGAATGACGGACCGTAGATTGATAGTCATCATCTGATTTAGAGAATTGAAGATCCAATACTTGAACCACGGAAGAACAGAATGGACCGTAGTCCAATCAACGAATCGTAGGTGGGACCGTTGTTTGAAGGTCCTGAAATATTTTCTAAGTGCTGAACCACAGAGGTAACCCACAGACCATAGGCTGATCCACGATCCGTAGGCCTATCCGTCAATCAAAAACTGCGTCTGACCCAGTTTTCCTGCTTTGGTTAGGATTTATTTTCTATAAATACTAGTTGTTATTTTTGTTTTGGGTGTTAGACAATATTGGAGACTTTTGTTTTGGTCTTTTTGGATTATTTTGAAAACTCTTAGCAATTTAATTTCGGATATTGGTTTTATGCAATTTCACTTTGAATTTCAATTGAAAACTTTGGTTTTCATCTATTCTAATTGTAAGTTCATGTTTTCTTTTAACCTAACTATGAATTGTGAATTATCAAGCATGAGTAGCTAAATCCATAACTAGGGTTATGGGAATCATGAGCAATTAACAACGTATGACTAATAACTAAGTAATTCTTGAATAGTGTTTATGCATGTATTGTTAATCTTTTCATTTAAAAGTCTTTCTAACGGTGCGCAATGTTAGAACTCTCCTCGTTCCTACTTGCCTTACCAAAGGAGTAATGAATGAGAAAAAAGATTAAACAACAAAGATTTAGTTAAGGATTTGCTGCTATCTTACTGTTTAAATTTAATCAATTAATGCGAGGGTGAACACCCAACTCAATTGACACGAGGAATAATCTGGGCTGAAGGTAAGGGTTAGTAAAGCACACACTCGTAGATTTACCAAGTCACAAGTGAAAGTTCCTACTTAAATTACCAATCGCTTAGGAATACATAACTTATCCGCTTTGCATGTTAAACACTAGGATATAATTACTATTATTAGAAATACTGCGTTAAGAGCTTGTGGGGAGCACATATACCCTAGTTTTCATCTTATATTGATATCTCAACTGTGAATCTTGCTTACTTGTTACTTATTTATTCAAATCAACAAACTGTTATTTTACTTACAAAACCCCCTTTTGTTTACCTTTCTCAGAAATAGTCTGACTAAAAAGATCTAATTGTGAGTTAAGTTTAAGTCTAAACCATATTCCTCATGGGATCGACCCCAAATTACAAGTTGGGTTCTTTACCTGATAACGATCGCTTATACTTCTTTAGGGAGGTGTAATTTGAGCGTATTAGGAATTCATGTGCTAAAAAATTTGGGTAAGCTTTCATGATCCTAAACCTTCATTTTCTTTTGGCTATTTAAGAATTCTAACTTCAAAAATTGGCATTTTGATTGGTAAATGACAAGGTTTTTCAAAAACTCAAGTTCTAAGCTAAAATGGAGATTAGGAACTGAAATCCTTTTTCAAAATGATTTTACCCAAAGAGTTCATAATGCTTTGAGTAATGTTTTCAAGTATTAAGTTTCAGATTAAAACCTTATTTTTAGAATTGGATTTTATGTTGATTGACCCACTTTTCAAGAGAAATGATGTGGGTATTGTTGTTTCCAGAAAATGATTGTGAATACTTTCTTTTTATATAGATTGGATGAGTTTGGAAGTAATTCAGAAGGGGAAGACTCAACTCTTGGAGTGATTATTAATTTATTTAAAGCAAGTGATCTCCTAAGCCTTGTATACTTGTAGAATTCGTGTATTCTCTTCGTCATTTATGTCTTGGGAGTAATGGGATTGAGATAAAGGATTAATTGTCCATTTGATAAATATTAATGAATAAAGAGGGGTTGAAATTGAAAAGGCTATGTGATGAAAATGATGATATGAATTACCTTGTTGTGACCCTTATTGATTGACTGATTAAATGTGTGATAACATGAATATAGACTTGAATTGCATGAATATTATCTCTTCTACATGGCGTGATATTGCTTGTGTGCATTGATTATTGAACACCGTGATAAGAATTGTGATGATTATGACACTGAGTTATTTTCTGGCAAGTATTTATCATGCCGAGGTCATTTTCGTCGAGTGCTATAAAGCCTATGGGAAATGGTTTCCGACTAGTAATATAAAGCCGATGGGAAATGGTTCCAGCTAGTGATATAAAGCCAATGGGAAATGGTTCTGGCTAGTGATATAAAGCCAATGGGAAATAGTTTCGACTAGTGATAGTATGTTGATTGGAAATGGTTTCGGTGAGAATAATTATTGTGACTTGATGCATTTGATGCTTATGTGCGACTTTCTTATTTATTATGATTGATGTACTTGTTGTGTATGATTGATCTACTTGATATTGAGATTGACTTGATTCGTTCGATTGGTGATTTGTGACTATTGGACTATAGATATTGGGCCCTGTGAGCCGTATATTGTAGAACCGTTAGGTTAGGTTGATTTCTGTGCAGGTTGTAATTTAAGGAGGTTCAGTTGGAGTGTAAGAGGTATTCAATTTCTAGCTAGATGCCTTGTTTACTAGGTTGCTGGTTGGGTACCATGTTTTTGGTAGTCACCCGTTGCTTCTAAACTTGTGTATCCGAGCCTGAACCTATGTGATCTCTTTCTCCCATTTTTGATTTTGAGGCTTGTCAAGGATTTGGAGAGGTAGTTGTTTGTCTCTTCACCAGACCCTCTTTTTCCTTTTCCTTATACTTTGTTCTATTTGAGAAACAAAGATCTTAATTTCGTTCATTATGTATTTAGTGGCTTGTACATGTGACAACCATATTTTGGGGTTTTAATAGAAAGAATAAGTTTTTCCACTTTATCTTGTTCTTGCTTTAGATTTTCTGCATTTTTTTCATTTTTATTGGGTTGAGACTGACTTTTCTTGGTGAGAGTAGACAAGTGTCATCACGCCCATTTTTGAGTTGTGACAAATGGTATTAGAGCCCAGGTTCATAGATCTCACGTGTGTACAAGCCGAGTCTAAGTACAATTTTGGGAATTGGTACGGAGACGTCTGTACTTATTCTTGAGAGGCTATGAATACTGTTAATAAAATTCTTTTTTATTCATCCTTTCTTATCGTGTGCGGTTACCTTCGCTAGTGCTGATTTGCCACGTATTGTTTTGGCAGATGTTGAGGACCAGAGCTTTTGTTTCCAGTGGTAGAAGGGAGGTAGTCCTCGAGCCAGTTGTTGAGACCCTAGCTAGGGGTAGAGGTAGGGCCCGAGCTAGTGGTTGTGCTCGTGGAATAGCACCAGTTAAAGGTCATGCCCATGGAGTAGGACCAGCCAGAGGTCGAGCTAGAGAGACTTCTCTTGAGCCACATGTTGAGGACTAGGTTCCTCCTGAGTTCAGAGCTCCTTTGTTTCAGGAGACCTTGTTGAGAATGCTAGGTGTGCTAGAGAACCTCTCTCAAGATAGTGCGATTGATACTCCACAAGGTGCTCAAACGAGGGTATGGTCGCAAACCCAGGTTAGCAACAGACTCTGGGTATTCATGTTCAACTGGGATACTAGTGTTCCTGCACCAGTTGTTGCTGCACAATTTGCTCCAGAGGTTATTCTGACAACGGATGATCAGTAGTGTTATGAGGAGTTTCAAAATATAAAACCACCCTAGTTTTAGGGTGGTAAGAGCGAGGATGCTCATGAGTTCTTGAATTTGTGCCATTAGTTGCTTGAGGCAGTGGGTATGGTGGATGTTTGTGGTGTTCGCTTTGTTGCACCTCAGCTTTTTGATCGCGCTAGATAGTGGTGGAGGAATTTTTGAAGTCTAGACCAGTTGGATCTCCCCCGGCATCAACTTCATTCCTCGGTGTGTGAGAGAGGAGAGTTGATTAAGGTTTGAGAGCTTGGTTCATGGCAGTTTGTCTGTGACAGAGTATGAGCCCGTTTCTATGAGATTTCTAGGCATGCTATGACTATTATTCTGGATGAGGTAAAGAGAGTTCACATGTTTGTGAGAGTGTTAGCTTTATCTTTCAGGTTTGTGTTCAAAACACCCAGTGAGGGGGCTTCATTTCAGTCCATTGTGGGCACCGCCAAAGAGGTGGAGTTGATGGTTTTAAAGGAGTTTGGGGAGCTCAAGAGGGCCCGTTCTTCTGGTCAGTTTTCTGGTGCATCATCTAGTGGAAGAGGTTTGCATAGAGTTAGTAGTACTTTCAGCTTCGTGGACTGGTTCATGATTCTATGCTAGCAGCTGAGAGTGGGCAGTCAACCCAATGATCTTATGGTTCTGGCTGAGGATGCCATGGTAGTTCATCTGGTTCGCAACAGTAGTTCCATGATGATATCTTGTTTTATCTGCGGGAGTCTAGGTATTTTGATGAGACAATGTTCGTTACAAGCTCAGTCAGGACCCCATCATTCTCATTCAACTTCTCCAGCTAGAGATTCACTACCTCCGGCCAGGGGTCAATGTAGAGGTCAGACTGGTAGAGGCGTCATGACTACTGGTAGGGGTACTCCAACTCTACATGGTAGAGGTAGAGGTTCTACTTAGATTGATGGTGGCCATGAGGGCCAGTGTTGCCGAGACTTCTGATGTTGTGATCACATATATCATCTCAGTTTGCCATTGACCTGCATCTATATTGTTTGATCCAGGGTATGCTTTTTTGTATGTGTCTACCTATTTTGTTGTTGGGTTTGACATCATGTCTGATTGTATGTTTGTGCCTATTCATATTTCCACACAAGTGGGTGAATCCTTATTGGTGGATCGAGTGTATCGATCCTAACTTGTGTCTTTGGCCGGGTATGATACTTGGGTAGACTTGATCATTCTAGGGATCGTAGAATTTGATATTATTTTGGGTATGGATTAGTTCTCTCCCCATCATGCTACTCTTGATTCTTATTATAAGACTATGACTTAAGCAATGTCTGGTGTCCCGAGAGTTGAGTGGAGGGGTGCTAGTGGTTCTTACACTAGAAAAGTTATCTCCTTCATCCGAGCTCAGAGATTGGTTGATAGAGGGTGTTTTTCTTATCGAGCTTTCATTAAGGATACTAGTGTTGAGCCACCTCCCATGGAGTCTGCGCCCATGGTTCGAGAGTTTTTTGATGTGTTTCTACTATCGTTCCAGGTGTTCCTCTAGATAGGGATATTGATTTTACCATTCACTTAGTGTCGAGAACCAAGCCTATCTCTATTCTTCCTTAACGCATGACTCCAACTTAGTTGAAGGAATTGAAAGATCAGTTACATGATTTGTTGAGTAACGGGTTTATCCACCATAGCATTTCCCCATGGGGTGCTCCTGTGTTGTTTGTGAGGAAGAATGATGGATCCATGAGGATGTGTATTGATTATCGACTGTTGAACAAAGTGACCGTGAAGAGCAGTATCCTCTTCATCATATTGATAACTTGTTTCATCAACTTCAAGGTGCATCTATATTTTGTAAGATTTATTTGAGGTCCGATTATCACCAGCTGAAGATTAGGACATTAGACATCCCTAAGATAGCATTCAAGACTCGTTATGGGCACTATGAGTTTCTTGTGATGTCTTTTAGTTTGAAAAACATTCATGGAGTTGAGGAACGGGGTATTCCAACTTTATCTGGATTCCTTTGTGAAGGTATTCATTGATGACGTCTTGGTGTACTCCAAGACTTAGGAGGATCACGATCATTATTTGAGGATTGTACACCAGAGGATGAGGGAAGTCAAACTTTATGCCAACTTCTCGAAGTGCGACTTTTGGCTTGATTCTGTGGTCTGTTTAGGACATGTGGTGTCTAAGGAGGGTATTTAGATAGATCAACAAAGATTGAGGCAGTGAGGGGTTGGACCAGACCCACGTTAGTTAATGAGATCCAGAGTTTTGTGGGACTTGTGTGCTTTTATAGATGATATCCTGAGCTTCTCCACTATTGCATCTTATTTTACCATATTAACTAGACATAGTGTGAGCTTCTAGTGGTCTGAAGAGTGTGAGGAGAGCTTTCAAAAGCTCAAGACCTTGTTGACTTTGACTCATGTTTTAACTTTACCCGAAGAGGGTGTGGACTTCACTGTTAATTGTGATGCTTCTGGAGTCAGATTAGGTGGTGTTCTTATGCGGAAGGGTAAGGTAATTGGCTATGCCTCTAGAGAGTTCAATACCCATGAGAGAAAATTCCCTACTCATGATTTGGAGTTGGCATCGGTAGTGTTTGTGCTTAAGATTTGGTGACATTATCTGTATGGAGTTCATTATGAGGTCTTCACTAATAATGAGAGCCTTTAATATATCTTCAGACAAAAAGATCTGAACTTGAGGTAGCACAAATGGCTTGAGCTACTGAAGGACTATGACATAACCATCTTGTATCATCCAGGGAATGCCAATGTAGTGGCTGATTCTTTGAGTAGGAAGACTTCAAGCAAGGGAAGTCTTGCCACTATTAGTGTGGAAAAGAGACCATTGGTTGGAGATGTTCAGAGGTTAGCCAACAATCTCATCTGGTTGTAGAGTTATGAGAAGACAAGTGGTTTGATTGCTTTCATTATGGCTTGTTCTTCCTTAGTAAAGTAGATTCCTGAACGTCAATTAGATGATGAGAAACTGTGTCTCATTTAAGACAAGATGATGAGAGGGGAAGCCAAGGAGACTGTCTTCGATCCAGAAGGTATCTTGAGAATTGGGGGCAGGATTTGTGTGGCCAAGGTGGGTAAGTTTATTAGATTATTCTTGAGGAGGCCCATTGTTCTCGATATTCCATCCATTCGGGTGTGACAAAGATATATCATGATCTGAGCCAACACTATTTGTGTTGAGTTATGAAGAGAGATATTGAAGATTTTGTTTCGAGGGTTTTGACTTGACAACAGGTCAAGCGTGAGCACCAGCAATCTAGAGGTATATCTCAGACGATGCCTATTCCTACTTAGAAGTAGAAGAGGATCACTATGTACTTTATTGTGGGACTACCTACCACCGTGGGTGGTTATGACTCAATTTGGATGGTTGTTTATAGGTTGACCAAGTCACCCATTTTACTGCGGTTCGAGTGAAGTATACGACATAGAAGTGAGTTAAGTCGTATACCAGTTAGATTATGTGACTTCATGGAGTCCTAGTTTCTATTGTCTCTGATCGAGGTTTGTTGTTCACTTCCAATATTCGGAAGGCTTTGTAGCATGGTTTGGGTACTCTCATAGATATGAGTACTACCTTCCATCCCCAGACAAATGGTGAGTCACAACGGACAATTCAGATGTTTTAGAACATGCTCTGAGCTTGTGTGATTCTAGATGGGATCGTTATTTGCCCTTAGTAGAGGTTTTCTACAAAACTAGTTATCATTCCAGTATTCAGATGGCCTCTTTTTGAGGTGTTGTATGGTAGACAGTGTAGATCTCTGATAGGATTGTTTGATTCAGTTGACCTGGATTCATTAGATACAGACTTTCTTAGAGATGCTATGGAGCAGGTTCGTATGATCCAGGGTAGACTGTTGATATCCCAAAGTCGACATAAGAGTCATACATATCGGAGAGTTCAAAGACCTAGTGTTCATAGAGGGTGGTCATGTTTGGCTTCGAGTGTCAACCATGAAGGGTGTGATGAGGTACGAAAAAAGGGCAATCTTAGCCCTAGATTCATTGGACCCTTTGAGATTTTGAGTCGTGTGAGAGAGGTGTTCTATAAGTTAGCTAGTTTTTCAATTGTTCATCCCGTGTTTCATGTTTCCTTGCTTCGGAAGTACGTACCAGATAAGTCATATATACTTTTCCTTGATTCAGTTAAGTTGGGTTGAGACTTATCTTTTGAGGAGAAGCCTGTATACATTTCGGATAGGCAGCTCCGGAAGCTTGGAACCAAAGAGATTACTTCAGTGAAGGTGCCGTGGAAGCACCATTCAGTTGGTGAGGAAACTTGGGAGGTGGAGTTAGGTATACGTGCAAGATATCCTCAGCCTTTTGAAGCTTTCGGTATTTTCTTTTTCTTTATGTTGGAGGATGAACATGGTTTTAACTCCTAGATAATATAATGACCAGTCAGTCATTTCTGAAAAGTTTTCTGAATTTACCATCTTGCCCTCCCGATATTGCCTATGAGTGTTCTATGATTATGTTTTGAAAGTTGCTTTTGGAATTTGAGTTTGAAGTTAAGAATTTTGTAAGTTTTGAGTTTAAAAGACTTAAATTGTTAAAAAAGTGGTTTTCGGTGCCTTTGAAGTTCCAGTGTCGGAATGGAATTCCATTAGTCCCATTAGTCCCAAAATGTGAAATCTAATAAATGAGAGTTGTCGGTTTCTAATTTGGAATCTTTTTGAGTATTTAAGGTCCTTAGTTGTGAAATTGTGGAAATTTAGCCTTCAGATTAACATAGGTCAACATTCGAAGTACGGATGCTCAGATTAGAATTATGAGAGTTTTGTTGGTTTTGAGGGATGCTATTAGGCCTATGTGAGGTCTTGGTTGATTTTTGAGAGATCCCGAGGTTGTTTTAGCCTTTTTAGGTGTTGAGTTAGTTTCTTGTGGTTTTCAAGGATGTCGGGTCAAGGAGACCTCAGATTCATATTTTGATGGTTTCATTGAGTCTGGAACGTCGAGTATAATTGATTTGCATATGTGGTTTGTGTTTACGGGGTTTCGAACGAATCTATAAGGTCTTTTCAAAGTTTTGAGTGTTGGCTATTTTTTTCTACCTACATTGTGTACCTTTCTCTTTTGTGATTTGCCTTCCGCTTAAGTGAGCTTCGCTTAAATGAAGGTGTGATTTCTTAAGTGAAGGTCGGACTTTTGGAAGGGTTTGCTTAAGCGAATCATTGCTCTCTTTAGCAATGGTCACTTAAGAGGAGCGTGGCTTGGGAACGTGAGACCCCTAATTATTGAGGGGTTCACTTAAGCAAACCATTGGTCACTTAAGCAATATCTGAGAGGGGTTTTACCTACAAATTTTGGGGTTTTTGAGCTTGGGAAGCCCTTGGTGGCAATTTTTGAAAGGATTTCTTGTACTAAATCATTTGGGTAAGCTTTCAGTATCCTAAACCTTCCTTTTCCTTTTGTAATTTATGAATTCCAACATAAAAAATTGGGATTTTTATTGGTAAATGGCAAGGTTTTTTAAGAACTCAAGTTCTAAGCTAAAATGGAGATTATGAACTAATTTTAAGTCCTTCTTCGAAATGATTTTCCCCAAAGAGTTCCTAAAGCGTTGATTAATGTTTTCATGTATTAAGTTTCTGATTCAAACCTTATTTTTAGAATTAGGTATTGTGTTGATTGACCCACTTTTCAAGAGAAATGATGTGGGCAGTGTTATTTTCGGAAAGTGATTGTGAATACTTTCTTTTATATAGATTGTGTTGCTTTTGAAGTGATTCGTAAGGGGAAGACCCAACTCTTGGAGTGATTATTGATTGATTTAAAGCAAGTAGTCTCCTAAACTTTATATTCTAATAGAATTTGTGTATTCTTTTCGTTGTTTGTGTGTTGGGAGTAATGGGAATGAGGTGAAGAGCTAATTGTTCACTTGATAAATCTTAATTTATAAAGAGGGGTTGAAATTTAAAAGGTTGTGTGATGAACATGATGATATGAATGACCCAGTTGTAACCATAATAAATTGATTAATGAAATGTGTTATAGCATGAATGTGGACTTGAATTGCATAAGTATTGTCTCTTCCATGTGGCTTAATATTGCTTGTGTTCATTGATAATTGAACACCGTGATAAGATTTGTGATATTATGATACGAAGGTCTTTTCTGACAAGTGTTTATGATGCCGAGGTCATTGCCGGCGAGTGTTATAAAGCCGATGGGAAATGGTTCCGGCTAGTGATATAAAGCCGATGGGAAATAGTTCTGGCTAGTGATATAAAACCAATGAAAGTTGGTTCTGTCTAGTGATATAAAGGCAATGAGAAATGGTTCTGGCTAGTGCTTTTGTGCCCCTGGGAAAGGGTTCCCGTGAGAGAATGATTATTGTGACTTGATTAATTTGATGTGTATGTGTGAGTTGTTTGTTAATTGTGATTAATGTACTTGTTGCGTGTAACTGATCTACTTGATATTGAGATTGACTTACTTGATTCGTTTCATTTTTTATTTGTGACTATTAGACTGTGGATAGTGGGTTTTGTGAGCCGTGTATTGTAGAACTGTTAGGTTGGGCTGATTTCTATGTAGGTTGTAGTTTGAGAAGGGTCGGTTGGAGTGTAAGGGGTATTCGATTTCATGCTAGATTCCTTGTTTACTAAGTTGCTTGCTGGGTACTGTGTTGTTGGTACTCACCCTTTACTTCTGCACTTGTGTGATTACTTTCTACCTCTTTTGGTTTCGAGGCTTGTCAAGTTTTTGGAGAGGTAGTTGTTTGTCTCTTCGACGGGCCCTCTTTTTTCCCTTTCCTTATACTTTATTCTATATGAGAAATAATGACTGAGACTTGTACTTATTTCTAAATTCTGAACTTTATGTATTTAGTGGCTTGTACACGTGACAACCAGATTTTGGGGGTTTTAATAGAAAGAATAAGTTTTTTTACCTTTTCTTGTTCTTGCCTTAGATTTTCCGCATATCATTCATTTTCATTAGGTTAAGATGACTTAACTTGGTGGGAGTAGGCAAGTGCTACGACTTCCATTCTTGGGCTATGACATGCTCGATCCCTTTTTATGTCTATTGTTTAAGTTAAACTATTGAATTTCAGCTATGAAGGCTTAAGGACAAGGCAAGGATAAAAGTATGCAAAAAGAAGCCAAAAGTAGAAGAAAACAAAGTAAAGAGCGAAGTTGAAGCTTGCCAAGTGAAAAGGGCAATTTTACAAACATGAAAGAGCTTACTAATAATTACTGAAGCTTCTGCTAAAAATCTCAAAGCAGATCGGTGAGGAAAAGACTCAAACGACAACTCAACAACAAGGTTGGCGAGCCTTGGAGCCCTCGCCAAAACATTCTGAAAGGTCTGCTACATATGGATGACAACTTGATGACTTGAGATGAGAATCGATGACTCGCCAATCATGAATTACGAAGTCCATTAGGCTCGCCGAAAGCTCGTTCAACACCTGAAGCCTTGAATTGAAGTTTAAAAGAGAGAAGAGGTAGTAGTTGGCAACTCATTGAGTGAGTCGCAGAATGAAATTCTTGCCAAATTTTGGAAGAGTAAAAATTGTTTTGAAGAAAGAGAAAATGAACCTTGCATCATTCTGAACACACAATACTTAAAACATTCTTAGAATCTTTGGGTTTTGGTTTGTTTGATCGTGAAATTTTGAGGGCTTTGCAATAGGCATCTTGAATTAGAAGTTAAAATCAACTAGGCTGAATGTGCACCAATTTCTTTGGTATAATTCTCTATGTTCTCAATATGTGTAGCTAAACCCCTTCGTGTGCTATGTAGTTGGATAATAGATTGTATTTGGGTTTTTGTAATTGCTAAAATTTATGTTAATCTGAAATGAGTTTGATTAGCTTATCATGTTTTCATTTATGAACTGAGTTGTAAACTCAGTTCTACTCTATATCTGTATGCTTTCTTGTGAAAGATGTATGCAGTGAATGAGCTAATTAATAACCGTTGATTAATTTCAATTGCTAGTTTAGCTTGAAAAAGGAAGCTATGTTAAGGTCTTAGATTGTGTGTATTACACATGTTGAGATTTGAGAAAACTCATAAAAAAGATGGTTTGTGATTGAAAAATGCTTATCATGCTATTTGTTGATCTAGCCTACCCATTGAATACTAACTATGTTGAGCAATATGATTACCCATGTTTTAAATTGACATTCAACTATGCACACCCTAAGATTCATGTCTTGCTTGTTATATCCCCTTATCCTTTGATTGTGTTAACACTTTGTTAATCAAACTTTCAATTGATAATTTCAAACTTCTCAAATTTAAGTTTATGTTAAACGCTTATTATATCAAGTCTACAAAAGATTAGAACACAATTCTACTTGGTAATTGAATCTTATCTTACCAATACACAAACTATGAAATTGACTAATCTAGGAGATAAAATCTCATGGAAGATGACTGCTAAGCCAGGGAATTAAATCCGAGAAAAATAGCAAAGAGAGAATTATATTTGGAAAAAAGAGAGAATATTTATTTCATCAAGAATGGATCTTAAGCCTTCATACAACTTGTATATATACTATGCCTAAAATGAATCGACGGACTATTTGTTGTAACTAACTTCCCTGCATAAACTAACTAGCTTCACTGTAGTAACTAACTCCTAACAACTAACATATTCATCCTGCTCCTCCTTTCTCAACCACTTTGCCACCTCAACTCACTAGTTATGTAGCTCACTTAATTTTCATTTACTTGCAACAATACCTCTTGCTGAAGAGCACCCTTGACCTCAAGGGTTAAATGAAGGAAACCTATGTTGCAACTCAGTGGCAAACTATCTTCAGAGATACTAGTCTATTTTACTAAGACCTGTCCAACAACTTTGTTACCCCTCTTCACTAATCTCCTGTCCAACACAGTCTCAGTAGAAGGACACTAAGGACTGGATATGTCAAACACTAGAGTGTGTGTAGTCACCAATGGTAACTCATGACACCTATTAAGCTGAGACACATGGAATGTATGATGAATTAGCATATCCGCTGGTAGTAAGAGCATATAGGCCACAACACCAATCTGAGCATCAATAGGGTAAGGCCCAAAATATTTGGCTGAAAGCATATTGAAGGGCATAACAACTACACAAACTAGTGTGTAAGGCTGTAATTTTAGATAAACCCATTCGCCAACAGTGAAAGCTCTGTCCGATCTATGTTTATTTGTAAGATCCCTCATTCTTTGTTGTGCCATGTATATATGAAACTGGAGCAGTTGTGTGATGGACTCGCTGGCAGCCAATGACCTATCCACCATGTCAACAGAGGACTCACCAACCAAATAAGGAAGGTGCAGACATGGTTTTTGACCTTATAGCACCTCATAAGGAGTACACTTAATGGTAATGTGATATGTAGTGTTATACCACCACTCAGCTAGTGACAAGTAGGTAGACCATTCCTTAGGATATTTTGAACAAAAACACCTCAAGTAAGTCTCAAATGTTCTATTTAACACCTCTGTTTGACCATCAATTTGGGGATGGTAACAGTAAATCTCTGAAGTTGGACCCCTTGTAGAGAAAATAGTTCCTGCCAAAACGAACTCATGGAAATAGGATCTCTATCACTGGTAATAGTTACTGGCATGCCATGCAACTTAAACACATTGTCTAGGAAGCTTTGAGCAACATAGTGAGCAATGTAAGGATGTCAGAGGCTGATGAAGTGACCATAATATCTAAGTCTATCTACTACCACCAAAATAACTTCCTTTCCATTAGACTTAGGAAGCCTTTCAATAAAATCAAGGCTTATATACGTCCAAACACCCTTAGGGATAGGTAATGGTTGCAATTAACCAGGTGAAACTGCTGCATCATACTTATGCCTTTGACATATATCACATCTGTTTATGAAGTCCCTAGTGTCCTGAATAAGGCCCCTCCAATGAAACAGTGATTGTATTCTCCTGATAGTAGCATCCATCCTTGAGTGCCCTCTTTGAGGTGAACTATGGAATAACTCCAAGATAGTTCTTCTCAATACAAGGTCATTTTATACCACAGTCTTCCCTTCCATCGCAACTGCTCATTACACCAACTACAAGACTTGAAAGGTTTCACTTGCACCTTAGCAATGATCTTCTATATATCAAGATCAGACACCCATGTAGCCTTAATCTGTAGGAACAAGGCATCATTGGGAGTAAGTAAAGAGATAGCCAACAACTCAGCATCTGGCTTCTAGATAAAGCATCAACAACCTTGTTTTCAGTACCCTTTTTATATTCAATAGATAGGTCAAAAGTCATTAACTTTGAAATGCTAGAAATCTGGAAACATGTATGGATGTTCTGCTTTAGCAAATGTTTCAATGCCTTCTGGCCTGTCTTGACTACAAAATGTCTCCCCAACAAATAATTGTACCACTTGGTCACAACAAAAAGAAGTGCTAATAACTCTCTGTCATACATAGGAGCCAATGACTTGCTCATATAAGCAATAGGATTTTGCATCAATACTGCCCCAATACCCTTGCCACTAGCATCAGTTTCAACCAAGAATGGTTGAGAATAATGTGCCATAGCAAACACAGAAGAAGAAACCAGTTTTTTCTTCAAGGAGTTCAATGTTGCCGTAGACTCCTTTTTCCATATAATCCTTCCTTCCTTAACAGATTATGCAAAGGTATACAAATGGAACCAAAGCCTCAGATGAATCTCCTATAATATCCTGCCAGTCCTAGAAATCTTATGAGTTGTTTAAGATTGTTAGGTATAGGCCACTCCTGGACAACCACAAGAATCTTTGGATCAGTTGAGACACCTTGTACACTAATAAAATTCCCCAAATACTCCACCTTAGCTACACCAAAGGCACATATAGACATCGTAGCATACAACTAGAACTGTTTCATCAATTCAAACACAACTTCCACATGAACAAGATGGTCACCCATACTCTTACTGTAAATGAGTATATCATCAAAGAATACTAATACTGACTTTCTTAAAAGATGCTTGAATACAACATTCATAAGACTTTGAAATGATAAAGCTGCATCGGTCAAGCCAAAAGGCATGACTAAAAACTCATAATGACCTTCATGAGTTTTAAAAGCAGTTTTATGAGAATCACCCTCACCCATTCGTAACTTTTGGTATCCTACGCGCATGTCAATTTTTGAGAACACCTGAGTCCCGCCTAGTTCATCTAAGAGATCCTCTATGATCGGAATTGGAAACTTGTCTTTAATGGTCATCTAATTGAGGTCTCTATAATCAACAGAGAGCCTCCAAGTCACATCAGTCTTTCCCACTGAAAACATAAGTGATGCATATGGACTAGTACTATGTTGTATCATACCTTGATCCAACATTTCTTGTACTAAATTTTCAATAATGTCCTTCTTAACTCCATGATATCTGTATGGTATTTTACTGATAATATTAGATGCTCCCTTAAGAGGAATTTTGTGATCAAATGACCCTCTATGTAGTGGCAACAAAGTAGGTATCTCAAGTATGCATCAGTAGTGGTCTATTAATCTAAATAGAGGTGTTGCAATCTCACTACCTTGAGTAGCCTGTATAGCATTGCACTGTCCTTTAGTTACTGTCTCCTACACCAAATTCATCATAAAGAACTGGCCATCTTCCCTTTTTAGCTTATTTAGTGACTTAGACTTGCTGGTCTTAAGCTGAGTTCTCGCATGCCTTAGTACATATTTCTTTCCTTGATACACAAATTCAATAGATCTATTTTTAAAATCAAACAAGAGTCTTCCTAAGGTATTCAACCACTACACCCCCAATACAATGTCCACATTTCCTAGAGGCAGAAGTAGGAAATCTGATGAAAAAGTTGTTCCTTGTAACAACCTTTGTAAATTCTTGCATACTCTACTAGTTTGTATTCTTCGACCATCAAAGAATTATAACCTAAGCTATTAGCTACTTCTCGATCAATGAAATTATGAGCGCTTCCAGTGTCAATCAAAACTTATAAGGTTTCTTCTCATGATACCCTGTAACCCTTATTCACTGATACCCTATCACTATAGTAAATGCTTGTAGTGAAATGGACATGAATTCATTTCTACTCTAGACTCTTCTTGTAACTTTACTTCTTCATTGAGTTCTATGGACTCTTCTTCCAACACCTCAACCAAGTAAAATTGTTTCTTGGCTCTACAATAATGTCCTCTTACATACTTCTCATCATAGAAAAAACAAATCCCTTTTGACCTCTTCTTATCCATCTCTGCTACTGTCAATCTTCTGCCAAGAGTACTGATAGGTCTGGTGGTGTTTGGCTCAAAAGGTTTCTTGAATGTAGAATTTTTGAAAGAAGGTTTTTTGTACAAGGGGAGGTTTACTATGAGTAGGGGTAGGTAGTAAAGGAATCTAAGACTTGGAATTAGGTGTAATACCCCAAGCTTATGCTTGAGCCTCAAGCATTTCTTCCTGTAACCTTGCAATTTTAAATGCTTGTAACAATGTTCATAGGGACTAAATTTGTACAACTTTATTCAGTTTTGGTTTGAGACCCCCAAAAAACACCTGATGGCATTCTCATTCGATAGATTAACTCCTGTCAACAACCTATCAAACTCATCTTGATACTCCCTCACACTTCCAGTTTGCTGCAGATTTTTGAAATCTTCCATAGAATCCTCATAACCGTCACCAAATATTTCATTCAGGGCTATGACATATTCAGTCCATGTAGGATCCAATATTGACACCCTAGATTTCAGAAAGGATCTATGCCAAGCTATAGCTTCTCCTTCTAGGTGTGGTACCCTTATAATTCACGAATTTACTTTTATGTTTTTCTTCGTACTTTTATGTTTTTAACCCTTATTTTATTTTTATCGTTAAAACCATTTCTTCAACTTTTGCCTCCCTTCAGATAGTTCTACCTCTTTGGTTGCGCCTCTTGAGGAACTACCTATGAAAGTTAGGCACATCATATCCATTGTTGTATCTTCTTCTTCATGACAAATTTCATTCCTAATTTTCGTGGAACTTCACCAATTCCTTGAAAGTCTACTTGGATCTTTACCAAAAAAATAATGAAACAAACTATAATTTCCTTATAGTTTTTTCCTCCATTCAACATGCCAAAAGAAAAAACTATTTCAACTGATGAATTCTTGAAAATTAATCACAACCATGACAATTTCTTGGTTCGTACCTACTTCTTTTTGTGGGGTTTTCCCTTATGTCATCAATTTGTCCAACAACTTACATAAGTGTTTTAGTCAATGATCTGTAAAGTTTTATCTTTTATGAATTTGTATTGAATTATTTTTGTGTTTTTGGTTATGAAAACTTTTTAAGCATTCTTGATTGGCCGATACGAAAAAGTCACAGCCCTTCGAAAAAGTTAAAACTCTTTGAAAAAGTCACAACCCATTGAAAATATTACAATCCTTCAATGTGAAATGGTGTTTGCTTTTAATATATTTTATAGTATAAATAAGATAAAAGACAAAGTTACACCTGAACTTGGCCCGAATTTTTAAAAAGACACCTTAACTATGTA
The DNA here is from genome assembly GCF_900185275.1 of Solanum verrucosum. NCBI lineage: Eukaryota > Viridiplantae > Streptophyta > Magnoliopsida > Solanales > Solanaceae > Solanum > Solanum verrucosum. Next base: position 42,315 of record NW_026020611.1, read on the forward strand.
GGCGTCCTATTGCCCCACTAAAATATCTTGAACTGATATTGTTACATCATATTTTGTCCTCCTGACATAGAAAGTGTTTCACTCTCTCAAAGAGAGTGAACAACCTAAATTAACTAATATAATTTTATTTTTACAAGTATTTTATTATAAAATATATTTTCTTATTTTTCTTATTATTTTAATTTTTTATTCTTATAATTTTTTCTATTTCTTTCTTCTTTATTCTTCAAAAATTTATTGTCATCTCATTGAAGCTTCTCACTTTCAATGTCACCTTTTTAACCACAACTTCACCTCTGTTGTTAACTACTATTAGTTTTACTCTCTTTAATTTTAAAACTTTATGTAAATATTTTCTTACATTTCGAACAATTTGAGAAACCCATTAGATTTCAAGATGATTATAATGTATCATATATTTTTTTATCCAATTTCAATCAAGTTCTTTCAATTTTTGAGAAATTTATTGATTCTTTTAAAATTATTATTTTTTATTTTGAAGTTATATGAAAAGGAGTAATTGATGATACCTTCAAAATTTTAAAATTTCTTAGAAAAATAATTACTTTTGTTATCAATAATTCAATAAAGTCTACTGAATAGTATGATTTTTAAAAATAAAAAAATCAGTGAAAGAAAGGATTTGACTGGAGAAGAAGGAGAAAAAAAAAACATGGGAGGGGTTCAACTTGACGTGGGGGTGGGAGGTGAAGAAAAAAGAAAGAAAGAAAGACAATGGAGGGATGAATCAACATGAAAGTGGGGGGGGGGGTGGAAGATGTAGTGGAATTTAAGATGAAATCAAAATTTAAAATAACTCAAAAAGTAAGAGAGAGAGAGAGAGAGAGAGATAAAGAAAAAACTTAAAATGAAAAAAATATATTTTTAATTAAATTAACACGTGTCATGTAATGATTGGTGTGTGGTAAAACTTGTTTCTTGAAATCTGAGGCTGATTGAAAAATGATATAATGATATTAGTTCAAAATTGTTTAGTGGAGTAATAGGACCGTTGCAAAGTTAAGGTGTCTTTTTAAAAATCTGAGACAACTTCGGTGGTGACTTTATGTCTTTTCTCTCTAAATAAATATCGTACTAAAATATTTTGTAGGATTCGGCCTGAGGCTTGGTATTAGTCCTTATTCGTCTTCTTTGAGATAACAAATAAATCAGATCAATGTCCCATAAAGTTGCTTAAAATATTATAGTATGAAATATAGAAAATGTACTAAATTTGGTTTAAGAAAAAGAAGAAGAGAAAACGTAGAAAATCTATGGCTTAAAAATGTGATAGAACCCCTCGTTTTATACCCAACAAAGAGTAGTATGACTAAGTACTTACTGTGTCTAATTATAAAAGTTACAACCCTTGGAAGAAGTCAGAACTCTTTGGAAAAGTTACATTCCTTTGAAAAAGCCACAACTCTCTGGAAAAGTAACAATCCTTCAAAAAAAGTAACAACTCTTTGGAATAGTCACAATCTTTCAATGTGAAAATATTTCTTCTTTTAACATATTTTATATTATAGTATAATAAGTATTATGTACTAAAGTGGGTGTTCTAAGAAGATGAAGAAGAATATTAAACATAGAAAATTGGAAGTTTAAAATGTAAGTGAACCCTATATTTATAGCCAACAAAGGTAGTATGAACATGTTCTTAGTGTGCCTTATCAGAAAAGTCACAACCGTTCAGAAAAGTCATAACTCATCCAAAATGTCACAACTCATCCAAAAAGTCACAACTCTTTAAAAAAGTCGTAACCTTTCAGAAAAGTCACCACTCTTTAGAAAAGTCACAACCCTTTGAAATAGTCACAACTTTTCTGAGAAGTTGCAGCCCTTTAAAAGAGCACAACTCATCGGAGAAATCACAACATTTTAGAAAAGTCACAACTTTTTAAAAAAGTCACAACTTTTTGTAAAAGTCACAACCTTTAATGTTAAAAGGTAGCTTTTAATATGTTTATGATATAAATAAATAAATAAATAAATTTAATATAATATAAAATATAAAAGATATACTAAATTAGATGTTTTAAGTTGGGGGTATTATAATAATGTAATATTCAAGTTAGGTTAAGAAGCAATATGTGATAAAATCTATCCATCCATCCATCCATCCATCTATATCTATCCGTATATCCATTCATTCACCCATTCGTCCATGTTATCAAGTATTTTTCACATATTGCTTCATAACTATTCAAATTTTTTATTCAGAAAAGTTTAAATAGATCAATTACTACTTTTTTATTCTTTGTCAATGGTTAATACATAACAAAGTTGGAGAGTCTCAACTATTATAACTATTGCTACTTGTAACCTTTCTTGATTCTCCTAATTACTTGTAATTATTTTTATTTTCTATATTTTGCCAAGTCGGTGCCCTCCAAAACAACAAAAATGTGACTTGGTTTGTTCATAATTATTTAGTTGGTCTTTTCTTGTCAAAAATATTGTATTTCAAAATATTTTCAGTTTTTTAAACATGAGCAAAGTTTTTCAAAAAAACTTAATGAGATCTTCTTATGATTTACTTGCTCTAGAATAATTAAGGCACACACATATGAGAATACGAGGGGCTAATATCTTACACATGATAAATTTACTATGACATATTTAGGGGTGTTTATGGACAATGACGTGGAAGAACAATAAAAACTAATTGGCTAAAGAATGAATAACAGGCCATCAAATTGAATATCTCATACATTGCATACACATGTACAAAACTATAGAGAAAGTGATAATTGACTAATCTATGAAAACCCATTCAGTATTGAGTGTTGACTCTAAATTTTGGTCTGATACTTTTCAAAGTTGATATTCTCAAATATTTTATTCCTTAATTAGTTTAAAATATATGTTTTGCAATTTTGATGCAATTTATTGATAATTATATTTAATTACAAAATATTTGGATTTTTATCGGTTAATTTGATTAAATTATTTGTCACAGTCGGTGAAATATATTCAAAAATTTGTTCAATTTAATTAAATCACCATTTCCTGTTAAATTGTATTTTTACATGTCATTCATTTTATTCGTTACCTTTATTTGTTACTTTTATTAATATTCTTATTTGGTGTTTTTAGCACAGTCTAAAAATACATTTAAATATAGATAAAGTTTGCATACACATATTGTCACGAGCCAGACCATCGTGATTGACACCCGCACTAACCCTCCAGTGGGAGAACCGTTACTACAACCCAACTAACCAAATTATCAAAAATTAAAGCATTTAAAAATACGAAAGCATGTTTAAATGTCTAAAGGAAAATTAGGAAGTTCCCATAAACTCCAAGGTCTAACAAACGAATGTGGAAATAATGCCTAGAACCTGAAAGTCAATGTACCAAAAAATCTAAAGTTCAACAAGTCTAAGGAAAATGGGTGCAACCCAACTAAACAATATAATATCTAAAGTGCTAATCTAAGTCCGAGTAAGATGGATTGAGCAGAAAGAGAACTCATGGCAGCCTAGACGAACTGTCTCACCCTTGAATTCGATGACGATCACTGATCTTCTAAACGAGGTCTGTCAGTAGCCGCCTGAAGATGCCCTGTACTCAACAAAGAAAGAACAAATGCAGTATCAGTAAACAACCATAATGTACTGGTAGGATCACGCGGCTATCCCAGTAAGTGAAACATATATAAGTAGTTATATCATCATAAACATGCATACATCGAAAATATACAATATCAATTATCATTTACGAGGAACGTACAATTTCATAATCTCAAGAATATGTATATATGCCAAGTCATTGGTCCTCTCACGGAACCCATACCCAAAATGTTAGTGTGCCGGATCGCGACATCTGTTTCAAGTTAGTGTGTCGGATCTTGAAACCCATTCCAATATGTATGTCGGTATGTGACATCCGATCCTAGTTAGTGCGTCGGAACGTGACACCCTATCCATTCAACATACCACAATCGCAATTACAATGTACATTCTCATAATCATACCATCAAGAGGTGATTCATGACATATAGTTATTCATTCATACTCATTTACATTAGATGTCATCAATAATGCAACATTCACATACATACATGCAATACAATGAAGCAATTACTAACATACATCACACAAACATGAAATCACAGCCATCACCTACCTCGAACAAAGCTTGAATCCCCTAAGAAACTTGATTATTGCCATTCCGTATTCTTTTCGCTTGTTCTTGGTCTACAAATAATCAATATAACACAATGATGAATAAACGATGCCTGATTACCTAGATTATAATCAAAATCAACAAGTCTAAGTCAAATCCTCGATGCTCATACCCAGTTTAGGGATATTTCCACCATAAATTGAAACGACCCCAAAAATGCCCGAAAATGTGCTTCAGAAATACCTATAATTGTATTTTCCATATATCTCAAAATCCGTGCATGATTTCAGAAATTCGACTTCATATTCTTATTCAGGGGGTCAAATTGAGTGGGAAATAGGTCTAACCCGAATTTTAGAACAACCGTATCAAAATTCGAAAATTGCAAAAAATGCGATTTTCAGGATCAACTTTAAAGGGGCATATCTCTTAGCACACAAGGAACTGAAAGGGTCGCTACCTATTAAATTAAATCCCTTCGAGTTAGCTTTCCAATGCAATTGGTTTCACCTCATTCCGAGTTAGGATGAAGGAGTTATGATCATTTTCGTAAAACCTGTCCAGGCAGAATTGCAATTTCCAGTGAGCTAATTTACTGTAGCAGGCTGGAGACGTTTTTCTTTTATAAAAAGAGGATATGTCCCATACTCAGTTATATTTCTTTCTAGCTCCAAAACACTCTCTAAGCCCTCTCCAAAATTCCACCAAGATCTTCAACCAAATTCAAAGATCTCAAGCTCTAATTCCGAATTCAAGACTCAATCTCAAGCTTCAATTCTCCATTCCAATCTTCATCAAGGATTCTCCAAAGTTGAGGTATGTGGGTTGATTGTGGAAACCTTCCTTTCCACAAGTCCAACCATTTATCCTCTATTTTACTTCAAGTTTATGGGTCCTTATGATCATTTATGAACTCTTGAATTATGGAATTACTACTACACATTCTATTATGGTCTATTTTTGCATATTATCATGAAATGGAATTATTATGTGATGTTTATGGTTTTCATGCTTCCATGATCAAATTATGAAGGTTGATATATATATGTATGTTGTTGGTGGGCTGATTTATATGTATTTCGGAATTGGTTGGACTTAGTACTCTTGAAAGACATAATTTTATCTACATGAACAATAGCCCACCATGTGTTTGATAAAATGCCATTTATAGAATTCTTAGGAAATGGAAGGTCCAATGTACATCCTAGGAGTAGGATGATTATATAATTATTGAAATGATGATGAAAGGGATACATGTATATGATTTCTCTATATAGTGTTGTGAGTCGACCAAGCCTAGTACGGGGGGGTAGTAGGCCCGTATAACCGTATCGAGGGGTTGGTACCTTGGTTGCCTAGTACCGGGGGTAGTAGGTCCGTATAACCACATCGAGGGGTTTGTACCTTGGTCCCTAGCTCGGGGGGTGGTAGGCCCGGGTAACCACATTGAGGGGTTTGTACCTCTTTCGCCTCTCCAAGGGGGTGGTAGGCCTTGGAAATACTATATTGATGGTCACTCACCACACATGTACTACGTCCCACTAAATATGATTTTTATGTAAGCGTCATTATATATATCATTTCATTTATGTGCTGTCTATCGGGTATGATTATGCATTTTTCCTATGATGTCCATCTATTGTAGCATTGCATTGCATCCCATATACTTAGTACATTCAAACGTACTAATGCATACTCTATGCCTACATGATGTCACCATGTAGGGACCGGAGCACCGCTTGACCATCCTCCTCCGCGTGGCTAATACGATTTTCTATCAAGGTTATTGGTGAGTCCTCTATTCTGGGGACGTTGCTCATGATCTTTTGCTATGTATAAGACTTTTCTTTTTTTTGTTATGTATTGACTATGAGGGTGAGCCCGGTAGTTTGTCTTGGCCCCCGCTAAGTACTCATGTTTAGAGGTGGTGTTGGACAAGTTGTGTATTATGCTTGAACTTGACTCATCTATGGTATTTATGTATCATTTTTTTTTCTCTTGCTCCCTTAGTCCCGATTTCCCCCTTGATTATGCTTATTGTTCATGGTCATTTAATTGCTTCCGCGACCAAGGATGTGTAATGATACGCTATGAGGCTTGTTTGGGGTTCCTTCGGGTTCCCCATTCGCCGGTCACGTCTAGGCCCTAGGCTTGGGTCGTGACAAACTTGGTATCAGAGCACTAGGTTGATAGATCCTCGGAGTCCAACACACCGCGTTGATTAGAGTCCGATTCATGGTTGTGTTGTGCACCACAACTATGAGTAGGAGGCTATGAGACGTTTTAGGAAATATTTCCCTTCTCCTTGTTCTAAGTCTTGCTATAGAGTTGAATTAAGTTCTTCCCTAACGGTTGTTCTTTGCTATGCTAGATCATGCCTAATACGAGAGGAAAACGAGCCTGCGCACCCGAGGAGCAACCGACCAATGGGGATCTTCGGGATGCCCTTACTTTATTTGCCCAAGCTATGGCTAATCAAGCCAACCACGGGACCCAAGCCCCTCAGGCTCCTACCCCGGCATCTCGGGTGAGAGACTTCGTGCGGATGAATCCCCCGGAATTCTATGGGTCTAAGTTAGATGAAGACCCTCAAGAGTTCATTGATGAAGTGCACAAAATATTACCTATCATGGGCATGAGGTCAGAAGATAAGGCTGAGTTGGCGGCCTACCAACTAAAAGGGGTGGCGCAAATATGGTACGACCAATGGAAGGAAGAGAAGGGGGCAAACTATGTGGTGCCTTGGGAAGAGTTCAAAACGGCTTTCCTTAATCGATTCTTTCCTCTTGAACTTAGGGAAGCCAAATTGGTGGAGTTCATGAATTTAAAACAAGGGTCTATGAGTGTGAGGGAGTATGCCCTCAAGTTTAACCAACTTTCAAGATATGCTCCACACTTGGTTGCCGACTCACGATCTAGAATGAACAAATTTGTGATGGGTGTGTCCGACCTAGTGAGTGAAGAATGCCGGTCCGCAATGTTGATTAGTGACATGGACTTGTCCCGCTTGATGGTCTATGCCGAACAAATGGAGGAGGAGAAGTTGAGGAAGATGAGGGGTCATGAGGCCAAGAGGGCCCGTTTTGAGGGCAAGTTCCAAAGTCGAAGGGGAGGCCGGTTTCATCAAGGCCAATGGTCTTCTCATGCGCCCCATAAGGGGTTTTCCAATGATGTTCCAAGGGCCCAAGGTGTTGGTGGTATGGGTCCTATCGATGTATGTCCGAAGTGTGGTAAGGGCCATGGTGGCCCGTGCTTGAGAAATACCGGTGCTTGCTACAATTGTGGGGAAATGGGGCACAAGGCAATGAATTGTCCTCGAAATCGCAACAAGGGTAAGGAGGTCCGTCCACAAGGTGCCAATGTGGTTCCTTTGGGGAGAGGGGGCCGACAATATGGTGCCCCAAGGCACAATCGATTTTATGCTTTGCATGGGAGGCAAGGGGTCGATGAAGTCCCCGATGTCGTTACCGGTATGTTGAAAATCTTTGACTTTGATGTATATGCATTAATTGATCCGGGTGCCTCTCTTTCTTTTGTCACCCCCTTTGTTGCCAAAAAGTTTCATGTTGAGCCCGAATTGTTGCATGAGTCATATAAGGTGTCTACTCCTATTGGTGCATATGTTGTTGCTAGGAAGGTCTATAGAAATTGTCCTATTTGCATCTTGCATAAAATATTGCCATGTGATCTTGTTGAGTTGGACATGGTCGATTTTGATGTTGTTCTTGGGATGGATTGGTTGCATGCATACTATGCTTCCATTGATTGTAGAACCCGTAGGGTCAAGTTCCAATTTCCAAGTGAACCCATTCTTGAGTGGGAAAGCCAAAATGTGGTAGTCAAGGGTAGGTTCATCTCTTGCATTAAAGCCCGTAAGTTGATCTCTAAGGGGTGTCTCTATCACCTTGTGAGGGTTAGGGATGTGGAGTCCAAAACCCTTCGTATAGAGTCGGTTCCGATCGTAAATGAATTCCTTGATGTCTTTCCTAATGACCTTCCCGGTGTTCCTCCTGAAAGGGAAATAGATTTTGGCATAGACCTCCTCCCCGATACTCAACCCATTTCTATTCCCCCTTACCGTATGGCCCCGGCGGAGTTAAAGGAGTTGAAGGAACAATTGAGGGACTTGTTGGAGAAAGGTTTTATTAGGCCTAGCTAATCACCATGGGGTGCTCCGGTGTTGTTTGTGAAGAAGAAAGATGGGTCCCTTAGGATGTGTATTGATTACCGACAACTCAATAGGGTCACCGTCAAGAATAAATATCCTCTTCCTAGGATTGATGACTTGTTTGACCAATTGCAAGGGGCTAGCCATTTCTCTAAGATTGATCTTCGGTCCGGGTATCATCAAGTGAAGGTGAGGGAGTGTGACATTCCCAAGACAGCCTTCCAGACTAGGTATGGGCATTATGAATTTGTGGTCATGTCCTTTGGGTTGACCAATGCACCGGCTATCTTCATGGACCTAATGAATAGGGTCTTTAAACCCTACCTTGATTCCTTTGTTGTGGTCTTCATTGATGATATTTTAATCTATTCGCATAGCGAGGAAGAACATATGGGTCACTTGAGGGTTGTGTTGCAAAGATTAAGAGAGGAGAAGTTGTATGCCAAGTATGAAAAGTGTGAATTTTGGTTGAGGGAGGTTGCCTTCCTAGGTCATGTGGTGTCGGGGGATGGTATTAAGGTAGATCCTAAGAAGACCGATGTGATTAGAAATTGGCCTAGGCCATTGACCCCGTCGGATATTAGGAGCTTCTTGGGCTTAGCGGGTTACTACCGGAGATTTGTGAATGGGTTTTCTTCTATTGCTTCTCCCATGACTAAGTTGACACAAAAGAAGGCTAAGTTTGAGTGGACCGACGAGTGTGAAAGGAGTTTTCAAACCTTGAAAGATAAACTTGTGTCCGCTCCTATATTGTCACTACCGAATGGGCTTGAGGGATTTGTTGTGTATTGTGATGCTTCTAGAGTTGGCTTGGGTTGTGTCCTAATGCAAAATGGTAAGGTGATAGCCTATGCTTCTAGACAACTCAAAGTGCATGAAAAGAATTATCCTACGCATGATCTTGAATTAGCCGCGGTGGTGTTTGCTTTAAAGATTTGGCGTCATTACTTGTATGGGGTACATGTTGATGTGTTCACCGATCATAAGAGCCTCCATTATGTCTTCACCCAAAAATGATCTCAACTTGAGACAAAGAAGGTGGCTAGAATTTCTTAAAGATTATGATATGAGTGTGCATTATCATCCCGGTAAAGCTAATGTGGTGGCGGATGCTTTGAGTAGGGTGTCTATGGGTAGCCTAGCTCATGTTGATATTGGTGATAGGGAAATGGCTAGGGAGGTGCATCGGTTGGCTAGGTTGGGGGTTAGGTTGGAAGAGGTTGGTAATGGTGGTGTGGTCGTTGTTGATGGTGCTAGGTCTTCCTTGGTTGATGAGGTGATAGCAAAACAAGATCTTGACTCTTCCTTGTTAGAATTGAAGGCTTTGGTGAAAGAGGGCAAAGTGGAAGTTTTCTCCCAAGGGGGAGATGGTGCCCTTAGGTACCAAGGTAGGTTGTGTGTGCCTTGTGTTGATGGTTTGAGGGAGAAAATTCTTAAGGAGGCTCATAATTCTTCCTATTCCATTCACCCCGGTTCCACCAAAATGTATAGAGATTTGAGGGATGTGTATTGGTGGGGAGGCATGAAGAAGGACATTGCCAAATTCGTCTCCGGTTGTCATAGTTGTCAACAAGTCAAGGCCGAACATCAAAGGCCGGGTGGTCTAACCCAAGACATAGAGATTCCTACTTGGAAGTGGGAAGAAATTAATATGGATTTTGTAGTTGGTTTACCCAAGACTAGAAAAGGTTTTGATTCTATTTGGGTGGTGGTTGATAGGATGACAAAATTGGCTCATTTTCTACCGGTAAAGACAACATATGGGGCGGAAGATTATGCAAGGTTATATATTCATGACTTGGTAAGGTTGCATGGGATTCCTCTATCCATCATATTGGACCGTGGTACTCAATTTACTTCACACTTTTGGAAGTCCTTTCAAAGGGGTCTAGGTACGAGAGTTAAGCTTACTACGGCCTTTCACCCGCAAACAGATGGACAAGCCGAAAGGACTATCCAAACACTTGAGGATATGCTTAGGGCTTGTGTATTGGAGCTTAAGGGTAGTTGGGATGATCATCTTTCATTAATTGAGTTTTCCTATAACAATAGCTATCATTCTAGCATCGGTATGGCTCCTTTTGAGGCTCTCTATGGGAGGCGTTGTAGATCACCGGTTGGGTGGTTTGAGGTTGGTGAGGTGGCCTGGTTAGGACCAGATCTAGTTATGGAGGCTCTTGAGAAGGTTAGGATGATTAGAGAAAGGTTGAAGACGGCCCAAAGTCGCCAAAAGTCCTATGCCGATGTGAGGAGAAGGGCTCTTGAATTCCGAGTTGGTGATTGGGTCTATTTGAAGGTGTCACCCATGAAGGGTGTGGTTCATTTTGGTAAGAAGGGCAAGTTGAGCCCAAGATACGTGGGTCCTTATAAGGTGATGAGGAGAATTGGCAAGGTAGCTTATGAGTTGGAATTGCCTAGCGAAATGGATTTGGTTCATCCGGTATTTCATGTGTCTATGTTGAGGAAGTGTGTGGGTGATCCGAATGCCATTGTGTCTCTTGATGTTGTGGGTGTTGTTGAAGATAATTTGACCTATGAAGAGGTTCCGGTCCAGATTTTAGATAGACAAGTGAAGAGGTTGAGAAACAAAGATGTGGCTTCCGTTAAAGTCCTTTGGAGAAATCAACAAGTTGAAAGTGCTACTTGGGAGGCCGAAGCGGACATGCAAAGACGATATCCTTATCTTTTCCACTCCACTCAAGCCTAAGGTATTGATCTAAGCCCTTTATAAAATCTCATGTCTTAAGTTCAGCCCTCATGTCATTGCATACATTCAAGTTTAAGTTGACAAGTTCAATGTGGTGTTACAACTATGTTGAGGTTTTGAATAAGGTGTAAGTGCATTGTTGCATCCTTATGTGGGCTGAAATTTCCATGGTTGTGTCTCTCATGTACGTTTCTTTAACATTCGGGGACGAATGTTCCCAAGGGGGAGATATTGAAACGACCCCAAAAATGCCCGAAAATGTGCTTCGAAAACACCTATAATTGTAATTTCCATATATCTCAAAATCCGTGCATGATTTCAGAAATTCGACTTCATATTCTTATTCAGGGGGTCAAATTGAGTGGGAGATGGGTCTAACCCGAATTTTAGAACAACCGTATCAAAATTCGAAAATCGCAAAAAATGCGATTTTCAGGGTCAACTTTAAAGGGGCATATCTCTTAGCACACAATGAACTGGAAGGGCCTCTACCTATTAAATTAAAGCCCTTCGAGTTAGCTTTCCAATGCAATTGGTTTCACCTCATTCCAAGTTAGGATGAAGGAGTTATGATCATTTTCGTAAAACCTGTCCGGGCAGAATTGCAATTTCCAGTGAGCTAATTTACTGTAGCGGGCTGGAGACGTTTTTCTTTTATAAAAAGAGGATATGTCCCATACTTAGTTATATTTCTTTCTAGCTCCAAAACACTCTCTAAGCCCTCTCCAAAATTCCACCAAGATCTTCAACCAAATTCAAAGATCTCAAGCTCTAATTCCGAATTCAAGACTCAATCTCAAGCTTCAATTCTCCATTCCAATCTTCATCAAGGATTCTCCAAAGTTGAGGTATGTGGGTTGATTGTGGAAACCTTCCTTTCCACAAGTCCAACCATTTATCCTCTTTTTTACTTCAAGTTTATGGGTCCTTATGATCATTTATGAACTCTTGAATTATGGAATTACTACTACACATTCTATTATGGTCTATTTTTGCATATTATCATGAAATGGAATTATTATGTGATGTTTATGGTTTTCATGCTTCCATGATCAAATTATGAAGGTTGATATATATATGTATGTTGTTGGTGGGCTGATTTATATGTATTTCGGAATTGGTTGGACTTAGTACTCTTGAAAGACATAATTTTATCTACATGAACAATAGCCCACCATGTGTTTGATAAAATGCCATTTATAGAATTCTTAGGAAATGGAAGGTCCAATGTACATCCTAGGAGTCGGATGATTATATAATTATTGAAATGATGATGAAAGGGATACATGTATATGATTTCTCTATATAGTGTTGTGAGTCGACCAAGCCTAGTACGGGGGGGTAGTAGGCCCGTATAACCGTATCGAGGGGTTGGTACCTTGGTTGCCTAGTACCGGGGGTAGTAGGCCCGTATAACCACATCGAGGGGTTTGTACCTTGGTCCCTAGCTCGGGGGGTGGTAGGCCCGGGTAACCACATTGAGGGGTTTGTACCTCTTTCGCCTCTCCAAGGGGGTGGTAGGCCTTGGAAATACTATATTGATGGTCACTCACCACACATGTACTACGTCCCACTAAATATGATTTTTATGTAAGCGTCATTATATATATCATTTCATTTATGTGCTATCTATCGGGTATGATTATGCATTTTTCCTATGATGTCCATCTATTGTAGCATTGCATTGCATCCCATATACTTAGTACATTCAAACGTACTAATGCATACTCTATGCCTACATGATGTCACCATGTAGGGACCGGAGCACCGCTTGACCATCCTCCTCCGCGTGGCTAATACGATTTTCTATCAAGGTTATTGGTGAGTCCTCCATTCTGGGGACGTTGCTCATGATCTTTTGCTATGTATAAGACTTTTCTTTTTTTTTGTTATGTATTGACTATGAGGGTGAGCCCGGTAGTTTGTCTTGGCCCCCGCTAAGTACTCATGTTTAGAGGTGGTGTTGGACAAGTTGTGTATTATGCTTGAACTTGACTCATCTATGGTATTTATGTATCATTTCTTCTTTTTTTTCTCTTGCTCCCTTAGTCCCGATTTCCCCCATTTGATTATGCTTATTGTTCATGGTCATTTAATTGCTTCCGCGACTAAGGATGTGTAATGATACGCTATGAGTCTTGTTTGGGGTTCCTTCGGGTTCCCCATTCGCCGGTCACGTCTAGGCCCTAGGCTTGGGTCGTGACATAAATCTTAGATCAAAACCCTCCCCCATCGATAATTACCCAAGAAACTAAGTTCTACGGATCGATAAATGGATTCGGGGAGTAAAAACCTTACCTTTGGTGCTAGAGGAGGTGGAAAACCTTCAAGAAATATCCCTGGGTTGTTCCTTATCTCTCAAGGTCGAATGTTGTAGAATAATACCATTTTTGGGGTTTATTTCTAACTTAAGTCGCGTTTGTCCCACCACAATGGACCTCATCCCGCTACAGCAGCCCCGCCCTGGCGGGAATAATCCCGCCTTAACGGCTTGCACAAAAACAAAGAGTTAATTTAAGAGTTCCAAACCCCCATTTCACAATAAACCTTTATCCCATGACATTGAGAAAATACCTGTTCACTCTAGGATTAGTTTCAGAAGTTCTACTAGCCCAAATTTGATTCTGTAAAGTCGTACGGTTACCTTAATGTATTAGCTATATACTCATGTGGTCAAATTAATAATTAGATCTCCCATTTGTTACTAGATTTCCCTAGACCTCACTGACTTAGATTTCATCCAAATCTAGACTAGGTTGGGAAATTTCAAGTTACTACCAAGAAGTTTTTCGGTCCAAAGTTTTTCCCCGTTATTTTTTCTATAACGACGGGAACAAGTCGTCACAATAGATACCAATATACCCATCACTTGTTCCCCGAGTGACAAACTAGGAAAAATAGGCTAAAGCAAGAGTGGAGTAGTACCTGAATCGTCAAACAACCAGGGATACTTGTCTCGCATGTCCTTCTCGATTTCCCAAGTGGCTTCCTCAATCGGACGATGCTTCCATTGAACTTTCACGGAAATAATCTCCTTGTTCCTCAGTTTCCGAACATCATGATCAATAATTGCAATCAATACTTCCTCATAATGAGGGTCCTTGTCTAACACAACTGAGTCCCATTTTATGATGTAATCCCTATCACCGTGATATCTCTTCAACATGGACACATGAAATACCAGATGAACTCCCGATAAGTTCGAAGGTAAAGCCAATCTATAAGCAACTGGTCTACACAGTCAAGAATTTCAAATGGTCCAATGTATCCGGGGCTAAGCTTGCCCTTCTTGCCAAATCTCATCACGTCTTTCATGGGTGATACCTTAAGAAGAACATTCTCACCAGTTTGAAATGCCATGTCCCTTACCGTATAATCCGCATACTTTTTTCTTTCGACTTTGGGCTGCTAGGAGCTTAGCTTGGATGCTTCTTACCTTATCCTGAGCATCCCTTACAAAGTCAACCCCCAAAGTTTTTACATCTCCAGCTTCAAACCATCCTATGGGTGATCTACATCATCTCCCATAAAGTGCATCAAATGGTGCCATATCATTGCTGGAGTGATAACTATTATTATAAGAGAACTCACACAAAGATAGGAACTTATCCCAATGTCCTCTAAAGTCGATCACACATGCTCTCATCATGTCCTCTAACACTTGAATCGTCCTCTCTGACTGCCCGTCCATTTGCGGATGGACGACTCTGCTAAAAGTGAGTTGAGTACCCAACTCCTCGTGTAATTTTCCCCAAAACTTGGATGTGAACTGCGTACCATGGTCTGAGATGATAGAAAGGGGCACCCCGTGCAACCGTACTATCTCTTTTACATACACTTTAGCCAATTGTTGAGCATTATAGTTTGTTTTGTCTTGAATAAAATGGGCTGACTTAGTCAATATGTCAACAACCACCCAAATAAAATCATACCTTTCCAATGTCTTGGGACCAACTACGAAATCTATAACTATCCTTTCCCACTTCCATTCCAAAATTGGCATTCTCTGAAGCAAACCTGCAGGCCTTTGATCCTCATATTTACTTATTGGCAATTTTGACACTTAGCCACAAATCCTCTATATCTTTCTTCATGCTAGGCCACCAATAAATTTGCTTCAAATCTTGGTACATCTTAGTCACACCCGGATGAATGGAATACTGCGACCCATGGGATTCTGTCAATAAATTCTGAATCAAGTTGCCTACTCTAGGAACACAAATTCTTCCTATAAAACTGAGCACAACCCCCTCATCAAGAACCATATCTTGTTCCTTACCAATCACTCTTTTCTTTCTAAGCTCATTCAAATTCTCATCCTGAAACTGTTTGACCTTGATTTCTTCAATGAAGGTGGACCTAACCTCAATGCTAGCTACCACCCCACCTTTCTTTGAGATGCCCAATTGCATGAACTTAGATTCCAAGGTTTGGATTTCCTTAGCTAAAGGTCACTTGGATACACTCAAGAAAGCTAAACTACTCATACTCATCGCTTTTCGGCTTAGTGCATCCGCCACCAGATTAGCCTTACTCGGATGATACTAGATGGTCACATCATAATCCTTGAGTAACTCCTTCCACCTTTATTGTGTCAAATTCAGATTCTTTTGAGTGAATACATGTTGTAGGCTATGGTGTTCAGTAAATACTTCACACTTGACACCATAAAGATAATGTCGCCAAATCTTAAGAGCAAATACTAGCGCTGCCAAATCTAAATCATGTGTTGGATGATTCCTCTCACGTGCATTCAACTGCCGCGATGCATAAGTTATGATATTCTTATCATGTATCAACACAACACCCTAACATGAATGCGAAGCATCGCAATAAACAATAAAATATTTACCTTTCATCGGTAGTGCAAGAATAGGTGTTGTGGTCAAGAGAGTCTTGAGCTTTTGAAAGCTCTCCTCAGATTTTTTAGTCCATTCAAAAGGTACCTCCTTTTTGGTCAAATTTGTCAAATGTGTAATAATATAAGATGATGAATGCTAAGGGCTTGTATAAGACCCCTTCGAGGTCAAGTACGCCGTGTTACGACTAGGGGCTCTCGGGTCGTGACAAACTTGGTATTAGAGCTTAAGATTTAGAAAGATTTTAGGTTGATGTCTCATGAACCACACCTAGTAGAGTCTTGTTCATGAGTGTGAAGCATGCCACACTTATGAATGAGAGGCTATAAGATGCTTAGGAACTTTTCACTTCTTTGATTATTGCTTAGTCGTGCCTTAGAGTTTTTACTATATAAAATCCCTTTTTCCTAACCTTTTTTTCTTGTGCATATAGGAATATGAATACAAGAAGGGCGAACTTAAGAAGAAGGGTAGAAGAAATGGTGAATGATGAGGGAGTTCCTCCCCAAGATCCTCAAGATCCCTAAGAGCCTCAAGTCCCTCAAGTTCCTAATGATGAAGGAGATATGACCAATGTGGAGATAAGGATGTCTCTCCAAACTTTGACTCATGCTCTAACAGCTCAAGTCACTAGAGATGCTAGGGTCCAAGTGAATCCTAATGCAAGCACTACCGCTTTAAGGATTAGGGATTTCACAAGGATGAATCCCCCCTACATTCTATGGCTCCAAAGTGGGTGAGGACCCGCAAGGGTTCATTGATGAAGTGTTTAAGGTACTTGAAGCTATGGGAGTGTCTCCAAGAGAGAAGGTGGAACTAGTCGCTTACTAATTGAAGGACGTGGCTCAAGTGTGGCATGAGCAATGGAAGGAAGAGAGCTCCATTAGAGAGGGCCCGGTTGATTGGGGAGTGTTTAAGACGACATTCCTTGATAGGTTTTTCCCCCTAGAGCTAAGAGAGAGGAAGATGCAAGAATTCATCAACCTCCACCAAAGGGGCATGAGCGTGAAGGAGTATAGCCTCAAGTTCACCCAATTGTCTAAATATTCCCCAACTTTGGTGGCAGACTCTAGGGTGAAAATCATCAAATTTATTATAGGGATATCCAAGCTTGTGGTCAATGAATGTAGGTCGACAATGCTTATTCCAACCATGAACATCTCACGTCTTATGGTTCATGCAGAGTAAATTGAGGAAAAAAAGCTCAAGCAAGTGGGTAGAAGGTGAAAAGGGCAAGAATTGAAAATGGTAATTCGTCCAAGGGTAGATTTGAGATTCAAGGCAAACAAAGGTTTAAGAAGAGGTTTTCTAATCAAGGAACTTTTAGCACTCCTAAGGTCAACAAAGAGAAGGTGTCTACTCCAAGGCCACGAGGTGGTAGTGGAGGTGCTTCTTATGTTGAGAGATCTACTTGTGCAAAGTGTGGTAAAAGGAATGATGGCAAGTTCCTTGTTCGCACGGATGTGTGTTTTAGTTACGGTAAGAGTGGCCACATGAAGAGGGATTGTCCTATGCTCAAGGTTCAAGGAAGAGAGGGAAAGCAAGTCCCTCCTGGTGGCTCTAACTCCGATGCTCCCAAGAAGAATCACTTATATGCTCTCCAATCTAGAAGTGATCAAGAGGGGTCTCGGGACGTTGTCACCGGTATGCTGCAAGTATTTTCCATTAATGTTTATGCATTATTAGACCCCGGTGCCAACTTATCTTTTGTTACCCCTTTAGTGGCTACAAAATTTGATGTAATCCCCATAAAGTTAGAGGAACATTTTCCTGTTTCTACCCCTATAGGTGACTCAATTGTTGCTAGAAAGGTTTATAATGATTGTCCTATATCCTTGTCTCATAGAGTCACTTTGGTTGATTTGGTAGAATTAGTTATGTTGGACTTTGATGTCATATTGGGGATGGATTAGTTGCATGCTTGTTTAGATTCCATTGATTGTAGAACAAGGGTTGTAAAATTTCAATTTCCAAATGAGCCCGTTGTAGAATAGAAGCGGGGAAACTCAATTCCTAGAGGTCGTTTCGTTTCAGATCTAAAAGCTTGGAAAATGATTTCTAAAGGGTGTATCTACCATATTGTGAGGGTCAAGGACCTTGAGTCCGAGATTCCTCCTTTAGAGTCGGTCCCCGTAGTAAGGGAATTTCCGAAAGTCTTCCCTAATGACTTGCCCGGAATCCCTCCCAAACGAGAAATAGACTTCGGCATTGATCTTTTGCCGGTTACACAACCCATATGAATTCCTCCTGATCGGATGGCTCCGACCGAATTAAAGAAATTAAAGGAACAACTCAAGGACTTGTTAGATAAGGGTTTTATTCAACCAATCATATCTCCATGGGGTGCCCCGGTATTGTTTCTGAAGAAGAAAGATGGTTCACTTTGGATGTGTATAGATTACTGCCAATTGAACAAAGTCACTATAAAGAATAAGTACCCACTCCCTAGAATCGGAGATTTGTTTGACCAACTCCAAGGGGCGAGTTACTTTTCAAAGATTGACTTAAGGTTGGGTTATCACCAACTTAGGGTGAGAGGTGTTGACATTCCTAAAACGGTCTTCTGTACAAGATATGGCCATTAGGAATTCCTAGTTATGTCTTTTGGTCTAACAAAGTCCCCGACGGCATTCATGGATCTTATGAATAAGGTATTTAGGCAATATCTTGATTTGTTTCTGATCATCTTTATTGATGATATCTTGATCTATTCAAGGAGTGAGGGTGATCATATGAAGCACTTGAGGTTAGTGTTGCAAGTCCTCAAGGACCACCAACTTTATGCTAAATTTAGCAAGTGCGGGTTTTGGCTAAGGTAGGTTGCTTTCTTGGGTCACATTGTGTCAAGTGTGGGTATAGAGGTTGATTCGAAGAAGACGGATGCGGTGAAAAGATGGCCTAGACCCCTAAGTCCCACCAATATTTGAAGTTTTTTGGGATTGGTCGGGTATTATAGAAGATTTGTAGAAGGCTTCTCATCTATTGCTTCACCATTAACGGCCTTGACCCAAAAGAAGTCCAAATTTGAGTGGACGGAGGCTTGTGAGAAAAGCTTCCAAGAATTGAAGGATAGGCTCACCTCCGCTCCAGTATTGACCTTACTGGAGGGTACCGACGGATTTGTAGTTTATTGTGATGCATCGAGAGTAGGGTTGGTGTGTGTACTAATGCAACATGGAAAGGTTATCGCCTATGCTTCAAGGCAACTCAAGATTCATGAAAAGAATTACCCAACTCATAACCTTGAGCTAGCAGCGGTGGTTTTTGCCTTGAAAATTTGGAGACGATATCTCTATGGGGTACACGTAGATGTGTTTACCGACCACAAGAGTCTCCAATATGTGTTTACCCAAAAATATTTGAACCTCCGACAAAGAAGGTGGTTGGAACTTTTGAAAGATTATGACATGAGTGTCCTATACCACCCCAGAAAATCTAATGTGGTTACAGATGCCTTAAGTAGATTGTCTATGGGTAGTGTTGCTCATGTAGAAGAGGAGAAGAAGGAATCGATTCGTGATGTGCATAGATTGGCTCGGTTAAGTGTCCAACTAGTGGATTCTACCAAGGGTGGGTTCATGGTTCATCATAGTTCCAAATCATCCTTTGTAGTTGATGTGAAAGCTAAGCAACACCTTGATTCTATTTTGATGGAATTGAAAGAATCGGTTCTCAACAAGTCTATCGAAATTTTCTCCCAAGGGGGAGATGGGGTGCTTAGGTACCAAAGTAGGTTGTGTGTTCCAGATGTGGATGGTTTGAGGGAGAAAATAATAGAAGAGGCTCATGGTTCACGATATTTTATTCATCCGGGAACCACCAAGATGTACCCTGATCTACGGGAAGTCTATTGGTGGAATGGTATGAAGAAAGATATAGCGGGTTTTGTAGCCAAATGTCCTAATTGTCAATAATTCAACGCCGAGCACAGGAAACCGGGAGGTTTGCTCCAAGAAATAAATATTCCCACTTGGAAGTGGGAGGAGGTGAATATGGATTTTGTTGTGGGGTTGCCTCGTACTAGAAGGCAACATGATTCTATTTGGGTTATTGTTGATACGATGACTAAATCAGCCCATTTCATTCCCCTCAAGGTTACGTTTTCAGCGGAAGACTATGCTAAGTTGTACATCAAGGAGGTAGTGAAGTTGCATGGGATCCCTTTGTCTATCATATCGGATAGAGGTGATAAATTTACTTCACATTTTTGGAAAGCATTCAAACAAGGACTTGGTACCGCTGTTAAACTTAGTACCGCTTTCCACCCTCAAATGGATGGTCAAGCCGAATGCACCATTCAAACCTTAGAAAACATGTTGAGGGCGTGTGTGATTGATTTCAAGGGTAATTGGCACGATCATCTTCCTTTGATAGAATTTGCCTACAACAATAGTTACCACTCCACCATTGTCATGGCTCCGTTTGAAGCACTATATAGAAGAAGGTGTAGATCACCGGTGGGTTGGTTTGAAGTAGGTGAGTTTGCTCTAATTGGTTCCGAACTAGTCTATGATGCCATTGAGAAAGTGCGACTCATTAGAAAAAGGTTGTAGACGGCCCAAAGTCGGAAAAATTCCTATGCCAACAATAGAAGGAGAGATATTGAATTTGAGGTTAGTGATTGCATCTATTTAAAAATCTCACCTATAAAAGGTGTGATGAAGTTTGGCAAGAAGGGGAAACTTAGTACCCAGTATGTGGGCCCATACTAAGTCTTGAAGCGTATTGGGAAAGTTGCATATGAGGTGGACTTGCCAAATGAGTTGGCCCCGGTCCACCCGGTGTTTCATGTTTCCATGCTCAAAAAGTGTATTGGGGATCCGGCGTTCATCCATCCTTTAGAAGGTTTAGGAGTTGATGAGAACCTTTCTTATGAAGAGGTCCTGGTTGAGATTTTGGACCGGCAAGTGAAGAAGTTGAGAAATAAGGAAGTAGCTTCCGTTAAGGTTCAATAGAGGAATCACCTTGTTGAGGGTGCTACATGGGAGTCTGAGGCCGATATGATGTCACACTACCCTCATCTCTTTCCTCTACTCCTATTCAAGCTTGAGGCAATTAGTTCCTCTTAAGTTTAGTGGTTTGGGAGTCATGTGTGTTGTATGCATTTTTTTCCCATGATTTCCCTATATTGTGCATGTTCTTGTGAGAATTCATGTTTTAGTATATATTGAGTTTTCATGATGTCTATGTTCCTCATGTGGGTTGCATTTTCATATGATGATTACATATTTGAATTCATGGGATAAAATGATGAACATGCTTAATGATGTGTTGATGGGATGACATATTAGTTCTATATTTATGTATTGAGCTTACTTGAGTTGGAGAAGTTAGCTCCTCCCATGTTTATGTGAATAAATAAGTTGCTTGCATATTGAGTTAGTAAAAGTAGTTCCTACTTTCTTGTATTGCATTAACCATGTTGGGAAAAAAGAGTTGAAGTTTTCTCCATTGAAAATCTGAATAATGTGATAATTGCATTTTTGTTTTTGCACGTTTTGATATTTCATGTATGATGGGCTGTTAGTCTAAGGTTTCTAACTTAGTTTGGTGTCTTGGTCATCATTCGGGGACGAATGTTCCCAAGGGGGAGATAATGTAACACCCCATAAGTCTAATGACTTAAGCTAGAGACTAACCTGTAGTCTAGTAGCCTAATGAAGTCTAACGTAAGGTTAAGGTCCTAAAATAATGTTCCTAACTTAGTACTAGGGTTCTAGTGCCTAAATGTCAAGGCACGACTCCCCTAGGGAGGGTCCAAAAAGCTTTCAAAAACAACCTCATTCACGAAGAGGCAACCTACGAGGCGTAGGTTGAATCATTCCCCGTAGGTGGGGGTCGTGAGTCAACACTTGGTTTCTACCAAGGACCCTCTAAACTGCCTAGCCACAGCCCCAATGCACGAGTGTGCACGACAGAGAGTGGACTGATTCATGCCTCGTGGATTGGTCTCGTGAGTTGAGACTTAGTCTCCTCAGAAAATCCTCGAGCCATCCCTCTCTGATCCAAACCATGAGTGACCAGTACGGTCCTTAGTTTGGACCATGCCCCATGAACGGGGACTCGTGGATGGTGGCTTTGGTGGACTTCCTTAGGTCAGCTAAGTGGGGGTAGTTTAGTAACTTCCTAATTAATTTGTTTAAGGGTTAGAATGGTTATAATTCGTTAGTTTAAGTATATTAAATTATTTTTAGGTATTAAAACAAGTCTTTGACCCCTCACAACTCACAACTCAAAATTCAAAACCCACTTCCCTCCCAAAGTTCTCTCTCTAGGACTCCATTGAAGAACCAAGTCAAAGCTCAAGCTAGGTCACCAAGAACAAGTCTTTCTTCTCAAATTTCGTGAGGATCTCAACTTAAGGTATGGATACTCTTCATTCTTGGGTATCTATCCCCAAGAAGTCACTTCAATGTGTGCTTCTAAGACCTCCAAAATCTAGGGTTTTACTACAAACATGGGTCTTCTTCTAAAATGATTTATATTGTTCAATTAAGATTTGTTATGATTTATTATTATGGTTTATGGTTAGATTGTTGTAGTATTGATGGTTTTTATGAAAATACCTCTTAGACCCATGGTTTCCTTTTCTTCCTAAATTATGAACTAAGTTGTGTCTTGATTGGCCATGGAAATTGGTAATTGATTATGTTTATGTTTAATTGATAACTGAATCATGAAATATCTCTATTTACTATGGTAATTCTACAATGTTAGGGTTGAAGTTGGTTCATGGCCTTGAAGGACATTTGGCTAGGGTTTGTGTATATTGATGTTGATTCTATATGACCATGTGAATTACTTAGCCAATAATTATCATAGATCTAATGTTGTGGTATTTAAGTAAGATCCTTCTCCCTATACCCTATACACTTGGTTATGTATGAAGTAGGTAGGTATGTCTATGATAAGCTTGTGGTGTTGCTTGTAAGGACAGTCTCATGATCACACTACTATTACAATATGAAAGGCTTACTCACACACTAATGTTTCTAGAAGTGAAAGGATCATTCTCACTTGAAGAAACGTTTGAGCTAATATGATGATACATTGACTTGAATGTCTAATACACTCTCTTATGACTATAAACCTAAGTAAAGGCATTTGGTAACTTTTAAAGGGAATAGTGCTTAGCACTAAGAGGACATGAAAATGAGATGGGGGATTTTACGTTTAGCAAGTCCGGCTTCCCGATATATGATATCTCATGGGATGGAAACCTTATACATTTAGCAACTCCGGGTTTCTATTAACAATTTCTTGTCCCATAACTATGTGCCCACATAGGTCTTAGCTAGTGGATCCACCTAAATAGCTAGAATGTACGTTCTACCTTAGGCAAGTAGAACACCTCTTTTCGGTGTGGGGGTAGAACACCGGATTCCATGTAGCTCACATGGTCTATGTTGGTTAATGCAAGCTTTCCCTAAATGATAATGAACGCTATAGTAAGAACATGGACTTTAACTACGCTTCTTGAAGGGTACTACTTAGTGTGAGTGGGGGTATGGGACTCCACTTAGGCATTGCACAAGTAAACTCTAAGAGGGGTTTTGGTAAGGTTCTCTTATATTGTAATGACTTATGAATAATGATTGGAAGATATGAATGGATGTTATAACATGAATGTCTTTACTTTTATGTATATTGTTGGTAACCTAAATGTAATACTTAGCATTTGGTAGGGTTATGGGATCTTACCTTTGCATTGCACTAGTGTGGCTTTTGGGTTGCCCATATGTTGAATTGGCCTATGTTTCTTTTTAAATGTGCATAATGGTTTCTAAACTTGACTAAATGCATGATTTCAACTAAATGTCCCTTTATGCATGTTTTAAGGATTTTGTGCATGGTGTCCATACTTAGTACAATTCATTGTGCTGACCCATATTTTCTACTTTACTATGATAGTAGGTTCCGGCCGTTGATACTACTACTACTTCCTTCAAGGAGAAGCTCGGGTTGACTATTTCCCCGGCTTGGTGAGTTCTCAAATTCGAGGACAAGTTCCCATTGATTCTAGTTTCTAGTTTACTTCCTATGTTTAAGACTATATTGTATTTCCTATATTTGGAGACTTCATTGATGTAAGGGCTTAGACCCTATTTGTACTCTTATGTCTAGATGGTGATGAGACTAGTCTAGTTCCTATTTTTCTTATATGAAAAAAGTTGACTCCTATTGTAAATGTTTTTAATTTTCCATATTTTTCTATGTCATGATGAATGCTAAGGGATTGTATAAGACCCCTTCGGGGTCAAGTACACCATTTTATGACTAGGGGGTGCTCTCAAGTCGTGACAAATATCTAGCTATTTACTAATAGTTGTAATCACCCATTTGTCTATATTAGCCTATAACCGATCACATCCCAAGAACTGGTCTCCTTATTTTTATTTTATATTGTTTACCACTGTTTGTAGTTGATAATCGAAACCAAAACCCCTCATTTGACATTCGTGTCACCCCCTAGCTTGAATGATGTTTTTATTCTATAATTTTTATTCCTATGACTAATTTGAACATGTTCATACTTCCCAATTGAATCTTATACACGTACCGCTCCTTGTGGGATTCGACCCCAACTCATTTAGTTGGGTTATATACTGATTAATGATCATTAATGCTTAGAATTGGATGAAGTGTCTTTGATAATGTAATCTTAATCAAAATAACGTCGCTGCCGGGGAGTGGTGTTGTTTGAAATTCTTTTGGTGAAGTTGAATCATTTTCTTGTTAGTCATAATTGAATCTACTTATTTTTAGTTTTGTTTTTGTGTTGTTGTTTGAAACAGAAGAAATAAGTGTTAATGGTAGTAATGGTAGCCAGGTGGGCCACCAAGATTATGTCAGCAATCTAAACGATGTCAATGACCCGAACATCAATGATCCAGTCCAAATGGGTGGTGTTGGGGCCATTCGTCTGCCTCCTACCGAAGGAAATGTGGTGTTTCACATCACAAGCACCATGTTGCAGCCCTTCCAACTTAAGGGTTTGTTTGGTGGGCTGGCTCATGAAGACCCTCATGAGCACATCAGAATTTTTGTTGATGTTTGTGGCCCGTTCTCTTTCAAAAATATCTCCCAAGAATCGGTCCGGCTGAGGTTGTTCCCATTTTCTCTAATGAGAGAAGCATGTAAGTGGTTGGCGGAGTATCCAAGAGATTCTATCAATTCGTGGGAAGAGCTTGTCACCGCATTCCAAGTGTAATTTTTTCCTCCTTCAAAGATGATGACACTAAGGGACGGCATCCAAAGCTTCAAGCGTTTTGAGGGTGAGCCAATCCATGAGACTTGGCTAAGATTTAAGAAGTTGGTGCTGCAATGCCCACCTCATGGTTTTCCCGACAACTTTTTGATGTAATACTTTTACCGAAGCCTTGATTCAGTGAACAAGGGAGTAGTTGATCAACTTTCTCTGGGAGGTTTGATGCAACAACCTTACATTATAGCAGCCCAACTCTTGGATGGTATGACCAAAATTAACTGAGCTTGGTACACCCATAAAGATCAGGTCTCCCCTCTCACTTTTAAATTGACCAAAGAGCAGATCGAAAAAGATTAAGAGAGGGACCAAAACATGGCAAAGATGATGACTCAGCTGGACATTTTGGCCAAGAACGTCATGGGTGCTGGTACTAGGAGTGTGAATGTTATCGGCATTGGTGCTGTGAACCCCGAAGAAGCCAAGTTTGAAGCAATGTACAAAGAGGAAGTAAACTTCTTAGCTAACCAAGGAGGTGGCTATCGTGAAAACTACCCAAGGCCGGATGGTAACCAAGGTTGGAATAGAGATGAGGGCTAGAGAGATTGTGAGGGTGGCCGGGCTGAGGATATGCTCTCTCGTATTCTCAACAAGGTTGAAGTGTCCGATAAAATCTTGAAGGAGATGAAAGAAGATGTATCGACCCTTAACCATACGGTGACCTCTCATTCCATCTGTATCAAGTAATTGGAGACCCAAATGGGTCAAATTTCTTCTCATTTAAACTCGATACAACAAGGGGGGTTGCCTAGTGATACAATAGCAAACCCCAAGAATGAAGTTTGAGTGGGGACTTGCATCGTGCCACAATGTTAACTAAGGCGCTTCTTGGGAGGCAACCCAAGTTTTTATTGCTTTATTTGAATATTTTAATAACGTGTGTTGATTGTGAAGGTGAAAAAGTGGAATGTGTCTGGAAAATGCAAGTTAGCGAGTTGAGAGTCCAGTTGGCAACTCGCCGAAGAGGTCGACAATCCCGACTTAGACCATCGTTGAACTCAAGAAAATATCAAGTTAGAGTCTGTAAAACTCGGTGGGCCCATGGACAAATCGGTGACTCATCGAATAGGTCGGTGAGCCCGACTTTGTCCACCTTTTGGACCTCCACATTAACTAGAGGTCCTATAAAACTCGGTGAGGTAAGTCACCACTCGGCGTGTCGCCGAGTGGTTCGGCGAGGAAAAATAACAACATCGAAAGGGCGCGAACTGGACGGTTTTAAAAGGCTAAAGGTTTAAAATTTCAAACTCTTTCACATTCCCTCACCTTTTAACTTCATAGAATCACATGCGCACTCTATATTTCCTATATCCTTGCTTTTACCACTTTTTGGTTATTGATCTTGTGTTCGGAGTTCGATACTTTGCTGCCTCATAAAGGTTGGTTTTTCCGAACCCCAAACTAGTAAATAGAGGTTGAACTAAAATGCTTTGTTATAGATTATGTTGTGGTGTGCTGGGCCTCTTTGAATTCGTATGTGTGTGCTTGTTTGCCCATTTTAATTTTGATATCATGCTTTAATTGCCTAAGTTATTGATTTCCCGAATTTCGTTCTTTAAAATTAATCATAAATTGTTGGGTTGTGCTTGTTGTTGGGCGAAGTCTGAGTAACCCAAATTGTGCTAAATGACGTGATTTGCCTAATGATGGAGCATTTGACGTCATTCTTAAGGGCTAAAGTCATCGAATGGCTAATTTTGGCCAAACCAGGGGAAGTCTGAGTACACCGGTTGCATAGGTCTAATGGGTCTGGGCTTAATTGAGAATGTGCATGGTTTGATTTTGTGTTCAGAGGCCGTGAGGTTAATTTTGGAAGTCGGGGTTAAAAATGGGCACGTTGCTTAGTTTGGAGAGCTAGGTCGAGCTCGCCGAACCACTCGGCGGTTCACCGAAGTCACCCTAGATCGCCTTTAATTTCATGGAAATGTTAAGTTTGATTCTGTAAGTTTCGGCGAGAAGCCTGAGCTCATCGAGTTCACTCGGTGACTCACCAAAAGTCTTCTTTGATCGCCCTTTTTTGGGCCCCTAACCCCTAAAACACACTGTAATTTTCGGCGGGCTAATCTGTGCTCACCGAATGATATTGGCAATTCGCCGAAAGACCCTTCTCATCACCGACATGCCATTTTACTAGGAAATTTTGCGCAAATCCTTTCGATGAGCCCGATCTAACTCGCCAAAGTGATTCGGCGACTTGCCTATCGATTCACCGAGTCTTTCTGCAACCAGAGTTCTAAAAATTTTCTTGAATTATTTCTAACTATTTTCGATGTGCTTTGCAGATGTGGCTAGACCAAAGGTAGCAGGTCGAGACATACCGCCCCACAAGAGGGCTAAGGGTATCACAATCAATGAGGATGCAGCCGCATCCAAGGCAAAGTCTACAAAACATCCCACCACAGGTGGGAAGGGTAAAGGCAAAGGAAAAGCACCTGCTCTTGCATCACCGGAGGTCAGCTTCAACACTGACAAAATTTACGCCACTCACCTCACCACCTATGAGAGTGAGGGTGAGCACCAAGACCCTCAGGCTACCACTTCTGAGCCTGAGGATGATCAACTACTGTTGGCCAAGAGAGCTAAACTGCATTCCAAGAGAATGCATGATCCGTCTAGGATTTGGGTACCCTAGGCTGCTACTCCTCCTTCTATCAAAGACCAGGCTATGGTCCAGGCACCACCTGCACAGGGTCCTCTTCCCCGGTCCATGAACAGACTGAAGGATGAGGCATTGAGGACCATCATTGAAGAAAAGAGACTGTCTACAGATGGATTGATAGACAGATATCTAGAAATCTATCGCATCATGAGGTCTCACTAGTTTTAGATCTTCACAAAACCACATGGCCCTTACATTCCCAATTGGGTCCGAGAGTTTTATGTTGCCTACGGAGTTCTAGTACCTTAAGGAAAGAGGAAGGTTGTTGCTTTCAAAATGGTTGACTATGTGGTCATCAGGAGCAGAAAGGTAAAATGTGACAGTAATGACATCAATGCAACTTTGGAGTGCCCTAACAACATCTAAGATGACCATCAGTATATTATCAAGACAAAGTTACTGGAGACTCTGAAAAAGTGGTTGGCCCCTATGATATCTAATGGTACTCCTCGGTGGTTAGAGGCTGAAATACCCATAGAAAAGAAGGACAACAATGTAGCAGTGAGGTACCCGTGTGGCTTTATCAGCAGCACTACCATGCCATCCCAGAATGAATCTATTCTCCCCCACACAAAGGAGGCGTGTCTTGGGTCCATCATTTCAGGGAAGCGCATCAATTTGGGTATGATCATTGGCCAAGAAATGGCCATGAGGGTCAAGCAGCACCAAACCTCTCTCCTTTTTCTAGTACTGATAACTGAGTTGTGCAGACGAACCTGAGTTCCTTTTGATGTGAAGAAG
The DNA here is from genome assembly GCF_900185275.1 of Solanum verrucosum. Taxonomy (NCBI): domain Eukaryota; kingdom Viridiplantae; phylum Streptophyta; class Magnoliopsida; order Solanales; family Solanaceae; genus Solanum; species Solanum verrucosum. The sequence goes on from NW_026020611.1 coordinate 70,848, forward strand.
GATGTGGAAGTGACTACCACTCCTTGTCCCGACATCCGGCAGATTGAGGATGAGTACCTGAAAGATAAGGCTGAGAAGAAGAAAGTATCCCCGGTGGACACCTCCTCGGTTGTTGAACTGATATAGTACCTGCAGAGGCATATTTGCCTACTCCAGCCTCTGGGCCTTCAGGTATATCTAGTGTTGCCCATTCCATGACTCCGAGTTCCTCTTCCGCTCCCTTGCCCTGTAACGTCCCATATTTTGCATATACTAGTTCTATGTGAGTAGTGAGGGTTTGAAATAGGTTTGACAATATTCGAAAAAGGTTTGAGGCTAAATAGAGTAAGTAAAGTATAATTTGTCATAGTAATCAACCTACTTGCTTAAGCTACTGATTCGGATGTCTTACGTAATTAAGTTACTTACGTACATGTGTAGCTTACGTAGAAAGGATGACATAGGTTCTTAATGGTAGATTAACTGCTGACCTACTTAAATAAGTGGTAAGTAGGTGATGCACCTACTTAGGAAATATGTGGACTGCATTTTAAAAGAAAAGGGCAACTAGGTGATGCAGCTACTTAAAGAACTTGTGGCAGAAATTAAGGGAGTGATGTACTTGCTTACTTAAAGTGAGGGACTAGATATTTCTACACATTTCTTAATGTAAAAACGTCGATAAAGGACCCTTAAGAGAATGAAATTCATCTCATATATCTCTCACTTGTTCTACAATAATTTACTCCCAAAAAGAAACCCTAGAAGCTCCAAAGTGCTGGCCTGCAAGTTCACCATTAAAAATCTGAGAAAACCCTTTATTTTTCAAGTACAAGTTGGTGTAACATCTCCCATCTTAAGAAATTCAAGAGGAGGAACTCATTTCACCTTAAGATTAATAATCGGAAAGGAAAGAGGTTAATTCGTTGTACTATCTGAGTTGTACAGCAAGGTATGTAAGGCTATTCGATTCTATATTCTTTGGCATGAACTCTGCTTGTGTCACTACCAACAAGTGAGCTTCCTACGTGTTCTTTCAAGTAAAACACACATAGTGGCAGCGTACAATCCCAAACACAGCTAACAATAGTTCCCCTCTCCTTAGTATGTCGAATTGCTTCAATATATGTGCATCTTTACTTTTCCAAGTATTGGTATCAGCAGTAGCTTTGTGATTCCTCATGTCAATCAAATGAGGTCCATTGTTTCATTTGAGCTCTTATGTAATTCATTAGTGTTACATTTCCATCTTGTGTTATTGTTACTGCCCTAAGTGCATATTCACATGTTTCCTACTACTGAACCACAGTTCTGATGCTCAAAAATAATTATGACCACCAAAATAACAATCTCAAAGATTAAAGAAACTATATGAAGCAGTATATGTGTAAGGGTGGCAGCCCAGGGGCAAAAAGCCTAGCATGGGTCGATCCCAATTTGTGTATAAGGGTGGCAGCCTAGGGGCGAAAGCCTAGCATGGGTCGATCCCAAATTTATATATTTGAGGACAGCATCTCAGGGGTTATAATGCCTAGCATGGGTCATCCTCTTTTACCACTGATCAGTTGGTTATTTGTATCACATGCTTTACAGAGATCGCAATGTAACGAAAATTACAGAAAAGAATATAATGTACATGATCCCACAACAGCAACAAGGGTGGTCTTTAATCTAATCTATGCAGTTACATATTGATACTTGATTTCAATAGAGCTCTTGTTTACATATGTTATTGCCTTACATATTCAGTACATTCTTTGTACTGATGTCCCTCTCGGGGGGCGCTGCATTTCATACTGCAGCTACAGGTATTCCAGCTAGTAGACCTCCCCAATAGGAGCACAGGACACTCAGCTACTATTGGTGAGCTCCAAGTTGATTCGGGGCTTAATCGAGTCTTTGGCATCTATTTTGTTACCGTATAGTAGTTAAGGGTAAGGCGGGGCCTTGTCCCGACCTAAACTAAGGTTGTCTATCTTGTAGAGGCTTTGTAGACTAATGTATAAAGTTTGGTTGTGTCTTGTGTCTTAACAATTGTGGCCTCAACGGCCAAGTGTTGTACATAAGTTTTGGGCCTATCTATGTCGGTCTTTTATCACTACAGGGCATATAAGCTTGTCATAGCTTCATAGTTATCATAGTTAAATGTATGGTAAGTGCAGGTTGTAAGTTGGTTCTCCCGGGCCATTTAGACATCGGGTGCCTTTCCGTTTTAATCAGATCTGAGGCGTGACATGCCCCCAAGTTCTGGTACTGCTGCTTCTCGACCCCTACTCACTCAGGCTATATTACTATGGATGGGCAGCTAGACTATTCTGTGGATAGGCGTGCCTCCAGGCTTAAGGCCACAGTTCTTGGGATGATAGAGAGAGCCCGTACTGCTGTTGTGACACCTCTTAGTGTGTCTATAGAAGCCCTTGCGGCAAGGATAGCGGCGTCTGAGTGAGGTCAGGGGGCAATGATGAGGTGATGACCTTAAAGTCCGCGATTGCTGAGCTGAGGAAGGAAGTGGACCAGTTGAAGTCCATATATATGTCCATGATTTTCGGGACTATAGAGATCCCCGACATGCCAGCTGATATGGATGTGCCTCTGGCTACCACCGGATATGAGGTTTGAGTTGAGGAGGTAGTTGCTGCTGAGTCTGAGGGTGAAACTCATGAGGAGCTGCTTAGTGTCGATGAGAAGACTACTTATGAAGGACTTACAGAGGTCGATGAGGTTGTGGTAGATTCAGACCACAATGGTTGAGTCTAGTGGAGCCACTACTGATGTGACATCGGGCACTGATTCCCCAACAGATGGAGTGAATTTGTAGACATGACTCTTCTTTACCTCCCTCTCTGTCATTTTAATTGACTTTTTACTATTTTGTTGCATTTGAGGACAACTGCATTTGTATTTGTGGTGGGTGAGGTATTTCCATACCTACCTCTTGTAACTATTCTGTGTATAAATTTAGGGTTTTTGTGTTTAAATTGTGTTTTGATATTATTTTGTGGATGTTTGAGCTTATGGCTCTTTGATTTAAATGCAAATGGTTTTTAACCCTTTTGAAAAAAAAAATTGCCACCTTTTTTGTGTGATTGTGGGTGTTCTTGTGATCGTTAGAGTATCGGTCATGATCAATACCGATGACTTGAATAGTACTCTTAATCGAACAAAAATGAATGCACGGCTACGATGAGGACAAATGAAGTTGCATAGACAATATGTGGACTTTTTACATCTCGTTGTGACTAGTTGATTATCGAATGAGTCTCTGTGATGAACATTTCACACTAGCAAAAGTATGGAGTCTCGTTTGATATTGGTGTCAATGTCTTGTGTGATGAGCTTACCGTGAACCTTGTGTGATGACACCTAGAATTCGCCCCGTTGGTCCGGTTGACTAAGTGATCCAAGCTCTTGAAATGATCTTAGGCAACAATTTTGAAGAGTGAAACAATTTGACTTACCTCTTTTGTGGCCAACCTTGTGAGATGCGTGAACCTTGCTTGAACCCCCTTTTGAGCTCTATCCTTTTCTTGGAAGAAACTTGAGCAAATGTGACTCCTCTATCCATTCACCGACAATCCTCATGAAGTGTGGTTTGTTTGAATATCCAACTTAGGCCAAAAGCCTAAGTTGGGGTGTGGTGAAAAGAGAAGGTAAATCAATAAGTGTAAAGAAGTCCCCCTTGATCCATAGATTTGAAAAAGATGGAACCCCTCCATATAAAAAAAAGAAGAAAGAAAAAGAAAAAGAATGAAAAAGTTGTGAAAGAAATGGGGAGTCTGGTATCCCATGGAAATGAATAATGGGGTGACTTTTGTGCATGAGTAAAAAAGTTGAAGAAAAGAAAGGAAAGTGATGTTCACACCACACTTCATGAGGATAGTAGTCACTGAGCCTAAATTACCATACCCTTACACTCAGCCCATTACAAGCCTTGAAAAGACCTTGTTGATCTTGAGTGAGCTGAAACGAATGTTGATTGGAAAATAAGGGCAACCCTATGGGTGAATTCATGCATGTGTTCATCTTTGTGACTGTGAGAGTTTTATATGATTTCGTAGCTATAATTTGTTGAAAGATTGTGCGTGAATATGGAATCATTCTTGTTGTGAGGGCATTTGAGTACCTTTGTTAAGCTTGAACTTGCATTTGAAGCAAGTATTGTGAACTTGAGAATATTTGATAATAGTGAGTCACAACTTGAATCTTTGACTGCATAATTGATCCTTGAATGAGTAAGTTGAGTCTTGATGTGTGCATTCATGATTGAGTCTTGTGTAGTACTGTTTGAGACATCCTTTCTGAACTGCTGAACTTGAGTTTTACTTGAGGACAAGCAAAAGTTTAAGTTGGGGGTGTTGATGAGTCCGAGATTTGGACTCATTTAGGGCTTTATTTATATAGATTTAGTATCCTCAAATGCTTATTTAGTGCCAATAACTGATGTAAAACCCTTGATCCAGGTATATGGGTTGAGGAACAAAGCAAGGGCACTAATTTGCAAAAAGGAACAAAGCGAGTTGAAAGAATGAAGAAAGTCAAGCGTAGTGATCACCAAATCCACTTGGAGAGTCGCCGAATGGCTACTTGACCTCCTAAAGTTCCAGTGTGCCAAGCCCGAAGGAAAGAACCAAGTTAGCGAGAGAAAGGAGCAGTCGGCGGATTGCTGAGTGGTTTCGCGATGCAGTGTTAGATCTCCCAAAGTTACAGACCTTGAGGTTGCTGAATGCAAGGCAGAAGGGCGATGGAAGTTACCAAAGGGTGGCTCGCTGAGTGGTTTGGTGAGCCCGACTTACTTCGCCAAGTGACTCTTCGCAGCACATTGTTTGAGCCATCATGGCTTGGGCTTGAGTAGTTATGTCTTGAGCCAACATCAAAAGAGCCGACCTAACTTCTTCATTGGTCATGGTCGGGGTTCAATCGGAACTTGATTGCCTAGAGGAACTTGGTCACCTTGAGGATCTTGGGGAGGAACTCGCTCATTCACAATCTCCTCTTCCATCCTTCTTGGGTTCGATCTTGTATTCATATCCTATAAACACAAGAGAAGGGTTAGGAAAAGGACACTTATAGATCTAAACTCTATGGCAGAACTTCAAGAATAATGAAAGAATTGTAACTTCCTAACGTCCTATAGCCTCTCACTCATAGATATGTCGCGACTCACACCAATGAACAAGACTCTACTAGACGTGGCTTGTGAGACATCAATCCTGAAAACCATTTCCAAAATCTTATGCTCTGATACTATGTTTGTCACGACCCGGGGCTACCCCCTATATGCGACACGGCGTACAAGACTCCGAAAATTCTCATACAAGCCTCATAGCATTCATAACATTCAAAATAAGGAAGATGGTACAAAATTAAAACTCATTTAAATCCATACAATCAAAACCTTATTTAAAACAGCGTAAGTCTATTATCTCACATGGCCATCTAAAAACAACATCCACAAAAAAAAATAGGGTCATGGCCCTTTACTATCGAAAAGTCTAAGAATGTCTATTACATGAAAGAAAATGAAACATCAAGTACTTATCATCGATCTATGAGGACATACCACTTAGTCTTGGAGAATCACTCAAATGCCGGAACCTACACTTGTAGTAAACATAGAAGAATATGGGTTAGCACAATTAAGTACTAAGTATGATAGCTATTCAAAAACATGCTTAAAACGGACATTTTATTTGAAAGTTATGTTTTTATGCCAATTTGAGAAAACTTCATGAACATAAGTATAAGAGGCATAATATTCAAACATAACCAACATACAAGTTGTTTCTTCACATTAGAACATAATCAACATATAAGACATTTCATTACTTTAAGCTTTCACCTCAAGCAACCCCAAGCTATACCATGTGCAATGTATGAATAGTGTCCCATACCACCATCCACACTAAGTCCCACATCAAGGCCACCAAAAGTGAACTTACCATTCATCCTTTCCATCCTTCTCATCTTTAAACAATACTCATACATATGGAACATACGCATCTCATAAGACATGAAAAGGAAGTAACTCATAATACAATCCAAGTAAAGCATGCATCATTACATTAGACATTTAAGTCAACATTCTTCATTACCTTCATTTAGAGGACTTTCACTCATTAGTCATGAAGACATTAGAGAACTCACTATTACTCTCTTAAAACCTACTCGTGCAATGCATGGATGGCATCTCATACTACCACCCACACTTCATAGAACTTCTCAAGAAACCATAATGCACATCTCACATGATGGGAATAGGCGTTTAACCGACATAGACCATGAGAGCTAAATCATGGAATCCGATGTCATATAACCCCGCACCGAAGAAAGGTGTTCTACTTGCCTAAGGTAGAACTAAGTAACATTTTAGCTTAGGTTGAATCCACTTAGCTAATATCTTATGTGAGCACATAGTTATGGGATAAGAAAGACGTGCATTGAAGACCCAGCCTAACGTAGGGAGAGCTTCCATCTTACCATATTCACTCGGTGCTTAGCCTCCATTCCCATAGAGTAGTTCATTTTCATTAACATTATTGTACTTGATAGGGCCACCAATATTAGGCCTACCGACCCAAAGCACATTACACAAGAAAGGGCCACCACTATTAGGTCTACCGATTAAAGGTACATTAAAGATAGCTCATTGACTTTCCAAGAAGGGCCACCAACATTAGGTCTACCGATACAAGGTTCATCATTTCACACATGAAAGGGCCACCACCATTAGGTCTACCGATTCAAGGTTTATCATCACATTAGTTTCTAGACTCATCTACCGGTTCAAGACATAGTCTAGAATACTTCATCATTAATTTAGGAAAGGGATACCAACATTAGGTCTACCGATTCATGTTCATTAAGTCAAGATACATTCATTACACAAGAAGAGGACCTAAGCCTACAAATTCAAGATACAACAATCACCAATTCATTCATTCATTCAAGAAGAGGATGCCTAAGACTACCAATTCTAGTTACAATATCAAATTATAGAAACCCTTCACATTCTATCATCATCATTCATGAGTGTTAATTGAGAATATGCTCTCAATCATAACACTATTTCATTCTAAACATGATCATAACACTTTTATTGAGATCACACATATATACTTCACATCATGATCATACATAGATCCTCCATATATAGAGGTACAAGGAAAATATCCATCAATTCAATACCACAATATGCATAGTAAGTAAACACCTCCACCTTTCAAATGGATCAATAGATCAAGCACAATTCTACTTCAACATGTAATTTGATCATAACTTGTCCTTCAAGGTTCATACTTCCAATTTATCAACACAAACTACAATTGACATAATAATCATGGATATTAACTTGATTTGATAACTAAAGCATCATAAATTCAATTAGAGTATTCATCCAATTACCATTCATTCAAGCCAACATTCATGAAAATATGTTTTGGGGGAATTCATGGGTTCATGGGGATTTTCTTCAATAATTCACCTTAAAACAACGAATTCATCATAATATAAGTTCAATTGAACACTTGAAATCATTTTATGAAAGAACCCATGGCTTGAGTAAAACCCTAGAATTTTTGGGGAAAGTTCATCTTTGAAAAGAGAATTTTGAGAGGGCTCCTTGGGTGAAAGCTACCCAAGGATGAAAACTACCATACCTTTTATGGAAGAAATCCACGAAAATCCCTTGAAAAACTTGAAGTCTTGACCTTGGAAGCTTGGATCCATCACCTCCAATAGAGGTTTCTAAAGAGAGAACTTTTGAGAAGAGAGGTGGGTTCTAATTTGGGTTTTGAAATAATGAATTAGAAAAGGAGTTTTAATACTTTAAAAACTCTTAAAATACCTTAAATAACTATTAAAAAACGTCCCCCAACTTAACTCAACTTAAAAACAATTTACCAAAAGACCCCCACAATGGCCAAACCATAACAACTTTTACAGGTGTGAACCATGACCACCCACCCACGGACCATGGGTGGGACCATGAGCTGTCTTGGCCTTCCATGGTTTGGGTCAGAGGCTTGCCAAATGGGACCTTGACCTACGGAGCAAGACCACGAGGTGTGGATGGACCTACGCCCCGTAGGTCCCATCTGTGGTTCACAAGGTCTTGTTATTTGGGGCAGATTTGGGGAGCTTTGGTGGCTAGGCTTTAGGGTCCTCCTCAAGGACCCCTAGGGTGGTCCTTGGGGGGTCGTACCTTAACGTTTAGCCCCTCAACCCCTCAACCAAAGCTCGGGACATCATTTTACACATTCAAACCTCATAACAAACTCAAAACCAAATTCGTTAGGCTCTAGTTTCACTTATTCATTTTACGAGTCGTTAGAGTTAAATACAAACTCATCAAATCCCCACTTGAACTATTGCTTGTCCTGAAGAAAATAATCCACTAAGCATAAAATTAACATTCACCCAGCTACATACATGGTAGGATATTTATAATTACACACTAAGACTCAGTATTTCAAGAATAAAAGACTATATACAAACACAACTTTTTGGTTGTAAATCCCCAACTAGTGTTTCACAATTTTGAGGGAGAAACAGGTAAAATGGAAGAGTCTTTCACCCAATACTCTTGTATTAATTTGAATAGTGATCTAGTTTTTTTTTAATTCTAATATCTGTGTAAAAAAAATTATTAGTTGGCAATCATTGATTGACTCACTAATTCACGTTGGAGGGCCTGCATTACACGCGTTTGGGCTACAATATTCCAATGTTTTCTTATTTAAGAGTTGGGTAGTTAAAGTGCCTTGTACACTTTGAAAGCTTAAGGTCAAAGTTAGAAGTCAAGTTAAGGTTCCTATTTATGTGTTATTTCTAATCTTAAGTGTTTATCGTAAGAATCCATAGTGAATAGAGATGTTATAAGGACACATGGTAGTCCTAAAATCACAAGGAAGTTGTCTTGAAAGACCTACAATCTAACGGAAAGTAAGGCACAACGGAAGAAAGAAAATCTACACAAATGGTACAAGTTATTTGAGTGTTGACACCCAATTTTGGCTCTCCACATTTTGTTTAACTAAAGTTTTAATAATAAAAATAAAAATAAAAATAAAAATAATGAAATATATATATATGTTACGAAATTGTAGGAATACGAAAAGATTTTTTAAATATTATTCATTTTATTTAATAAATTTATTTCATAAATACTATTTTTTATAAAAATTAAATATATTATATAAATATCACTACTTTCTCATTTTTAGATTTCACTTCAAACGAATATTTTTCTTAAGGGTTAGCTCAATTTTTCCAATTAAATATAATTTATATTATTGCGATGATTTTTTTATTTTTTTTGACATTTTTTTCAAATTAAGAAGGCTTAACTAATTATTTAGTTACTAGTTTATATTAATTTTATTTTTTTTCAAATGACTAATTTTATCAAATAAGTTAGTTTTGTAAAATTATTATTGTTAATTTAATAAATTATGGCTATTTAATAAAGAAAAGTCTATAATTTAAATAAATTTAATTTGAACAAAGCTTGGCAATTCAAATATTTTAATTCGGTCAATCTACGAGTGCCACATAAGAAGCACATGGATTGTGCTTCTTCATATTCAATCCCAACCATCCGATTTAATCTAAGGGCCCAATTTAATTCAACGTTTATATATATATATATATATATATTTAACTCTTGATTAATTTTGACTGTCCGATCAAACGATCAAACGACCCAAAATAACCAAGACTTTTTAATAGACTCCACCACCCCTACGCTTTTCTTCTTTCCTAGAATTGTCGCCCTATACTCTGTATTTTCTCAGAGATCACGTTCACCCTCCCCTTTCATCTTCCCCAAAGATCACCTCAACGATCTTCATTTTTCCAGAAACTCTCCATGGCCGCCCCCACGTGATCCCCATCCCCTATCAGGAATGGCTCTGAGCCGCCGGAAAAATGTCAATTTCGGCGGTTCCTTGCCTCATCTGTCACTCACCCTTTTCAATCAATCTGTAAAAGTAAGATTTTCCAAGATTTTTCTTCTCAGTCATAATTTCTTTGTTGTTTCCTGTAAGATTGGTGTTTCCAAGAATTCAAAATTTGAATTCTTGGAGACTAAATCGACTATAAAAGGACTTCAGTCCTCATTCAATCATCGGAAAAAGGGGCAAAGAGATCCAAAACGAGCAAGAAAATCCAAGAATCAATCAAGAGCTACCAAAAAAAAAAGAGCAAAAAATTGCAGCACACTTCAAGTTTTTTTTAGAGTTTGAAAGTTTTCCTCTTTTCTGGTCCTTTTATTTTCTGTTTTGAATTAGAGTTTGGAGGAAGTTTGAAGTTGAAATCGCTTGACGTCGAGCCTTAGTTTGCTGCTCCATACAAGGTCAGTATTTGGTTCAGTCAATTTTTATTTATATATCATTCATGTTTAAGTTGAAATATGTTACTGCTTGTTCTTGCATTTTCTTTCATTTCTTTTAAATAAATGTGAATGCAATCGTTTGTATATTCTTATCGCTAGTTTAAATGTGTGGTTATGATGAATGTATCTCCCCATTTCATTAGACCATGTACGATTCCCTCCTCCCTATTTTTTTTTCTTTTGCTATCATTAATAAACAACATTAGTATGAGATGTGTGCGCAGACTGAGTCATTCATAGACCCTTTTAAGGGATGTGATATGAGCTTTAATCATTGAGTGCAATAAAATGTAAGAAATCATATCCTTTATGGTCTGTCTGTTGAAATTAAGAATTTTGTATATAAGGGAGTATTCAGTCAACCTCTTCTAACTAGCTTCAGATTTTTTCAGAATGCATCATGTGATTTTCTTTGAAACAGTAAGACGAATGTAGGATTTGTTTCGAGTGATCAAGTCTAAAACTTCCAGTCAACCAATTATGTTAATGATAGATTCATCATGTTATAGTTAAAATATGAACATGCCTCGTCTAAATTATGTTAGTCTAGACATGGATAGTTAAGACCATTGGAGTCATGTCAAATTTGTTGGTTTTGCCAATTTACTAGCTGTAGTTTGTTGTGTTCACTCTTTCTAGCTAAAAAAAATCTTTGAGTTAAATAGTTTGGGATGTGATTGTTGTCCACAAATCTTTATGTTAAATGTCTTTTTTTGAAGTGGTTTGATGAATATTTGATTATTAAAAGCCTTCCCCTCGTTAATCAGATTCTGGGAATAGTAAGCATTCGCCCTGTTTAGTCCTTAAATCGTAGCATGTTACTTTTGTTGTTATTTCGTTCTGAATCTACCAGATTTGTCTAAATATGAATCAATTCTAAATGACTAAATTTGTTGCTCGATTCTCCGCCCTTGTATGTTTTGGATTGATGGTTTTAAAAGTCAGTAATGAAGAAACTTTTAATTTTGTTCAAAACATGTAAAATAACTCACAACCAGTAGCATTTCTTTACTCTGTCTACTTGGTGTATTTTAGTTAGTAATGGCTTTTGTTGGTTGTCCAATGATGCTTTCATGATGCTTCTCCTAGATATTAAAATGAGCGTATTGACGGCTTAAATATCTGGACGTACGATAGAACATGAACAAATCTGTGAATACAAATGTCTCTTTCTATTTACTAAAGTGCACTACTTATTTGCTGAAAAATGGCAGATTTCAAATTGCACATTGTTGTTGTCTGATCTTATTGTGAAATACATGAGATTAATTTTTGGTCTGCTAGCTTGTCCTAAGTTTTTTTTTTATTTGCACCTTACCTAGTTGTCTGTAAAATATGGAAACTCGCGGCTGCTCATGTTGTTAACATAAACTCGAGTTAGAATCGGCTTAAAAAAGCGCAAAACATGATTATATTTCTGCCTTTGAGAGTTTTACAGCGATTTCATGAGATGATTTGTGTTGCTCTCTACTATTAAGTGACATTCATATTTAGGACTTACCAACACTTTTCCTTTGTGTGTTGAATTGCAGATAATAGGAAAGTGTTCTTGTCTTTCTTACGATTCATTTTGGTTGATCTGAAAACACACCTTAGACAACCTTTTTACTTGCCTATAGTTTGGATCAAGAAGTTTACGCTTGATAATAAACTATATATAATGAATTGACATCAACCTAAAATATTTTCTTATATATATGAAGAAAAATATATATGTGAAGTAGCAGCTCTCTTGCATCTAGAAGATGCCTTAACTTAATAAAATCTAAGCACATCTGCTTAAGATTGATTATCCAAGAGTCTGCATACAGGCTGAATTGGAATGTTTATTTTTTTGATAAACTCTTTTCATAATTATAATATTGACGGCTTGTTGTATTAATTCATAGTAAAAATTACCGGCTAACTTTCCTATTTTTTTTTATTTTTGTACATGTACACTTGGGAGCGCATTTGGAGTTGTATTATAACTCCATCTCTGTCCAAATCAGAGAAGCGAATGACAACCTGCATTATCGCTCGTGTCTAGCAGCCTTTTTCACGTCAATAGTGTCCAACACCTCTTTCTCACTTCAAAGTTTCATGTGCTTTATATAAATATATGTGTTGCTATTTTCGACTAACATTTTCCATATTAATGTTTTTCGTATTTATATTTATGCTTGCTTTTATTTTGTTTGGTTTGGAACAACTAAGAACGATGGTAAAGAATAGTCGTCCACCCCCACGTCCCTTTAGATATTGAGTTTATTATAGTTAATTAGTTTTAAAATGAAAAATTTTCAACTAAATTTTATTTGTTACTTGACACATTTTGGTGGTTATGAAAACATATCTTTAAAGAAGTGCACACGGGAATAATATTTTCAATTGTTGTGAATTTATTTTCAGATTTTTCTTTTTATAAACAAGTATTTAAAGTATAAGTTTAGCAACTTAAGGTTTCATATTTTGGGTCTCAAAAGTGCAGATTTTGGTGGTTCAAAGTGCATATTTCAAGGTTAAATATATCACCTTTCTTGAGAGTTTAAGAGTGGTATATTGAGTCCCAAAAATGCAGTGTTTTGTGCTCAAAAAGTGCAGTGTTTTGAGCCAAAAAAGTACAGCGTTTTGAGCTCAAAAGAGTGCCAAATTTGAGCTCAAAATGTTCATGATTTGAGCACAAAAATGCAGATTTTTAGCTTTAAAAAAAACTGCACCTTTCACAAGCTTTACAAAGCAAATTTTTTTTAGTTTAAAAAAATATTTTGCATGACTTAAAGTATAGATTTTTGAACTAACCGTTATTCTTCGAGATTTTAAAAGTACAATAGTTTGGGGTCCAAAGGTGCTTTAAACACTACTTACGAAAGGAAGAAGACACATCATTTTAAAAGCCGAAAATGGATGTTATAAGGCTCGCTAGAATTGTTACCTTTTTAGTCTTGAAAACACCCGGCTTAAGTTATTCATTCCGAGAAGGACCAAAATATTCATTAGCTTTATCTATAAACTCTCACTTAGGATAAACTCACACTTAGGACTTTGTGTTAAGGAAAACTTATCCTTTAAAACTCCCAAATGATTTTGAAACTAGCATAAGGCTAAAGTTGTTACTGTTTAGAAATATTCTTTTAAAATAAGTAAATAAATAAGGAAGTAGGTGTATATATTTTATGAAGAAAAAATAAATGTAACTATAGAATAAGTCCCAATAGCTAGGCCCATTTTATATTCTTGACATCACCCCTTTATGAAAGTATATTTGCTATTGTCACTTTTTTTTAAAAAAATCAAATATTACTAAAATATTTTTAACATGTTATTTCAAGATTTTAGATATGCCAACAGGTTCTAAATACAAGGTACATACATATATATGCCATACGCAAAAGGTTCAAATCCCATATTTTTTTTTTGTTTTTCTCTATACGTAACTTATTATTTTATTACACTTCATGTTATTTTTCTCATTTATCTCTTTTACAAAATTACTTATTTATTTTTATAATTTATAAATTCCTACACTTTCATATATATATTATTTTACTACATATAATCTATTGTCAATTTTTCCCAACATGTAAATAAATAATAAATATTCATATGTTTTAAACAACCTATGTGTACCTACCATACTTAAAGATCACAAACTTTATATAATACTTTATATAATATTTTAACATTTAGTATCATTATTATTTATTGTATTTGCTTATTTTTAGAAAACCCCATTTTTATGTATTTTCATTCAAAAACATATTTTTTACACATACTACTACATATTTATACTCGGTTACTATCTCATTTTTATTTTCCTTTACATCTTAATTATATACAGATAAAACGATAAATTTTTCATATCCTTTAAACTCAACATTTGTTTTTGATACATTTATATAAGACACATCTATATTTTCCAACATATCAAAATTGTCATACATTTTAGGACATTTATTTATTTATTTACCGTATGATAAACATACTAATATTAATTTTATTTAATGGACATATATATGTCGTACCTTGTATTTTACTCTTTTTTTAAAAAAAAACTAATAAAATTCACTTACTATTGATTTTAAAGAAAATATGCAAACAAGTTTTCCTAAATTGAGTTTAAGGACTATTTTCGGATAGGCTCTGAGAGATGCTTAATACATTCCCCTCGAGTAACCAAAACTCTTACTCAGAACCTCACTGGTTTTGAAAATCAAAATAGAGTTTACGTTTACATATTAAAAAATAGTTTTCCTTATATTTTCCTTAAAATTAAGGTGGCGACTCTAAAACAAAACAAAATAATTTTTTTTTCAAAATCAGAGTGATTACCATATTATGTTGTGAACTGTTTCGACTGGTTCGAAATAGGGGTAGACCACAATTCAATTATGTCAATATGTATACTTATGTAATATGTCCAACGATTTCTAGGACACTTTCAGTCAAATCACACATTTATACACGAAAATATATTTTTTCTCATACTTCTTATTTTTATTTTATATAATATTGATCATAGATTAAACTAAACTTTGAGTTATTTTGACTCTTTTATTTACTTAATCTACAAATAAATAAAAAATGCATCTAGTTAAAATTACATAAGAACAAACATAATTATATGCTTTTCTGTATTTGTGACTATTATTGACAATATAGATTTCTAAAATCTCTCCCCTTTTGATTATTTAAATCATATATTAAAGTTTGAACAAAAATAACTTTGATTCTATTTCTCAATTATAAACTTTTATGAAATTTTGCCATGAATTTTTCTAAGTCTATTGCTCCATTGAATTATTTTAAAAGGCTGTCAAAAGGCTGCATATTTGAAATTAATTAAAAACAACTCCAGCAGATGCAATAAGCTCAACAACTTTATCAAAAGGATTCAAACTTGTTGCAGAATCAGATGAAATTTGGGGGAGATTTTCTCTCTTTGATTATCAATAAATAATTGATAGATCTGAGTTTCCTTTTGTTTGCAACACCAAAAATAGCTCTTTTTGGTGTTGCAAACAAAAGGAAATTCAGATCTATCAATTATTTATTGATAATCAAAGGGTAAAATCTTCCACAAATAAGATATTAGGTCCACCCCTAATCTCTGCGGTTTTTATCTTTCTTATAATCAACTATTAGGTCCACCACTAACCCAAAAAGATCGACATGATTTTATTACAATCCATTTTTTTGTCTTTGTGATTCTCCCATTCTCCTTGATTGAGCAAACTGGTAAAATCCCATTTCGATTTTGTTGTTTTTTTATGATTTTTTGTTTTGTAACATTTGTATTTGAGTCAGTTTGTGTGTACATACCTAAATTGTTTATTTGGTATCCGCTATCTCTCATCAGAACTGAATTCAAGATTCAAGATTCAAGATTTATGGATTCAATTTTTAAAAGGTACTTAACATTGAATCCATTATTTTATTTTTTAAGTTGTGGGTTTATATCTACTATTTGTTTCATTTATCATGAATTTTTACATAAAAAATTTGGTTCCGCAATATGTGAAAGTACATTTTTTACCCTTACCTAAGAATTCTTACATATTTTATATTACCTTGGTGATTCAAACCCACAATCTTAGTTTTGATGTAAGGGGTGCTTACCATCCTAACGACTCCATCTTGTCAATATGAAAGTAATGGATTCATATGAAACTAGTATTAATACTCTACATCTTAAAGAAAGAGAAAGATGAACTCTACATCTGCTACTGCCTCTCACAAACACATCTATCAAATAGTGGTGGAGTTAGAAGATCATATAAGGAAATTAAAAAGGATAATAGGTATCACACCTAGGATTTGATTCATATCTAAAGCAATCTTTGAACCCTTCTTCTACTAAAGTAGAAGTTGGGATTTAACCGGTCATATATAATTAAAAAAAATTACCCTATATGCGTCAGTGTAATTTCAAGCAAAGAGGAATTAATTAAAAAAATGGCGTCCTTTAGCTCCGCTCGTATACATACATATCTTTACTTAAATTTATAATTTAATCTCTTCTTATTCGCAATCCAATTAATTGATTACTGACTATATCTTTCTTGATTTTTTTGTACTATTTGATATTTTTCGTAGTTTATACCACTAAAAAGACTGAACCAATCATGGTCTATAGTTTTGTGGAATGATCACACACACTTTTTTGCAATGGAAGGAACACCCCTATTCCAGGTTTATCTCATTTAGTTTTCTTAATTTGAACTACAACTTCAACGCTCTTTCTTATAAATGTTTTATGCAAGTACTCGTTCTTTCTCTCATTTTGCCCATATTTCAAAGATTGTCTACTTATTTATTTCATTATTATAACCATTGTCTTTTCATTTCATGTATTGATTAAAGGAATTCATTTTTAATTAGAATTTATGTTATGTACACCGAGACTACAAAGAATAACCTGCATTATTGTAATAAGTTAACCTATCACAATATATAATAATTCATATCAGATTTGATATAGTAACCTATAAAAAAAAACCTACTTTAACAAGTTAAATTACTATAGAGTTGTTATAGATTGAGCAACAGAGCCCAACAAAAAATACTAGTATATTTAATGGGAAAGCCCAACCAAAAAGGCTAGTTTATTAGGTGGGGGAGCCCACTGATGCATATCGACCCCTTAGTATTTCTATATCTAATTAATGAGAAATAATTAGCACACAATTATTGTTCTATCTTATTAACATCGTTTTGGACAAATGGAAAGGCTACAAAATGGGATGAAGAGAGAAGAGTACGGCCGGGGGGAGACCAAAAGAATCAACATCAAAATATCCAGCAATCCAAAAAAGCAGGCAAACCATGATTTCAACAACCGAAAAATGGACATGTTCTATAGTTACCGAATCAAAGGACACTATACTAAAGCTTGTTGTATACAAGAAATTTAAAGGTAACATAGCCACTTCTTCTTGAAACAAGAAAGGCGATGGACAAGAAGCTTGGGATTAAGAGACCTCCTATACAGTTGAAGAATGAAAGCAATTAACAGGAGAGCTGGTCACCTCTCACTCCGACAAAGTAAAGGAGCTTGCATGTGCAACTATAAGTTAGAAATGGGTCAATTATGTAAGTAATTGGATTGTTGATTTGGGATGCTCCAATCACATGGCCAGTACTAATGGGAAAAAACATAGCAAAATGAGAGAATATAAAGGTTGTCAAATAGTGATGACAACAAATAATTATAGAATATCAATAACTCATATTGGCAAGACGGTGTTTATGACTCATCATAGCTCAAGAAAAGTGAAACTTCAAAATGACTATCCATGTTTCGAGTATGTAGAGAAGAACATTTTATTTGTGTTGCAACTAACAACTTTAGGCAACTATATTGTGTTTGTACCAAATGACGTAAAAACATATCAAAACTTGGAAGTTACAAGTTTTTCCATTATTGAAGGAAGGAGATTAGATTCAATTTATGTCATGGTAGCTGAGGCAGCTTACATGAAGAAGACCCTGAGTAATGAAACAACTGATCAAAGGAATCCATGTCTTGGGCACCTGAGCTACAACAAATCAAAAATCATGATGCAATAGTTCAGTAAAAGGTCTTTTCCAGCTTGAGAATAGAGGAGACACTATATATGATGGATGCAGATATGAAAAAGGACATCAACTTTCTTATAGAGAGCCAAAGTTTCAAGAAAATAACTCATCGGAGTTGGTGCACGTAGACATGTTTGAACTAGTAAAGTAACCTTCTATCAGTAGTTACTAATACATGGTAATATTCATTGATGACTTCTCAAGGTACATAGTGATTTTTATTCTTAAAGGAGAAGTTTAAATTATTTGAGAAGTTTAAACAATTCTAACCTGCTAAGAGAATTATCTTGGAAGGAGAATAAAATGTCTTTGTATAGACAGTGGGAGAGAACACGTCACACGACTTCAATGACTACCTAAAAGGAAGATGATAGGGAGACAATTGACATGCCCAAATATGCAATAACAAAATGGAGAAGCTGAAAGAAAAAATATGAACATCTTACGGAGATAGGCAAATGTCTGTTACATAATATGCATGTAGCAACAAAATTTTGGGAAAAATGCATGAACACATCACTAATAGTATGCCATGGGCGAGATTAGGAATTATCTCACCATTCAAGAAACTCAATAAGATGACACCTAATTTAAGTCACTTTTGAGAACAAGTCAAAAAAACACCACAACCACAACTAAAGAGGTCTACATGACTGAAACACTTTAACACCAAGTATATAGATGCAACTTTAGCGGAGGTTGTCCTGATCAAAGAGATAACTACTTGAAGATGATTCAAAGAGTAGTGAGTGGAGAAGTTCTAATGAAACGGAGGTACATTAGTGTCTGGGAATCTAGATGATTGCAAAGTCTCTGTTGAGTTCTACTTTTGAAAGTGAATGGAAAATGGAGGGAAAGTGAAAATGTTACTTCACTTTTTGGAAGAATTATTTCTATCACATTGGGGGGAGAATGGAATTTTCAAGTAATTAAATATAGAATAACTTTTCTTCATGTTTTTAAAGGGTTGAGAAGAAGACATGTATCACGTGCAAACTTCTTCATGGCCAAGTGAATACCACACATGCCTCACCGCTTCCAAACCAATGCAACTTTTTAAAAGAAGACAAGCCTCACATCATTGTCACTCACTCAATTGGACTTCAACTTTGGCTTTGACTAATGATTGATTGAGAGCTTATCTTTTTGGACAAAGATTCATTTAAACTTGTTGTTTAATCCAAAATTCTGAGCCAAAATTTTCGGTCATATGTGACCCCATAGGATGAAGTACAGACCGCACATTTAACACATAGCAAAGATCGATGCATCTCTTCAGTACGTTATTTTAGGTGTCGGTCGGTAGAAGTGTGAATTGTAATTGGCCATTATATGGACCACAAATTAACCGACAACCCAAACAATGAAGTTTCCAACATTATGTTTTTGAAATACTACTCATGTGAGGACCTGACATGCCTCGCTACTTCTGAATCAGTGCAACGTCTATTAACATTTACTTTTTTCTGAAGCAGTTCTTGGTGGCTATAAATATCTAATTCTTCCTTAGATATTATTAAGTACAATTTTTTAAGTTTGTACCCTTCTTTTCATAGAAACTCAAGTGTTATTTGTAGTTGTTGAGTGAGTTTAAAGATCAACGGAATTTGAGGTACCACAATTTTGTTGAAGTAAATCATTCTATCCTAGGAGGATATATTCCATAACCTCTGGTGCTTGAGGAGACTAACTTTTTAAGGGGACATTGTGAATACGGTGGACTCAATTTTTCTTTCCATCTCGTTTTTACTTTTACTTTTAATAGTGTTTGCTATTCATATTTTGTTGAATACATAGTTTGTACAAATAATAGTCTCGAGAATCACTCAATATTGATGCAAGATTAAATTATATTGGTGTTGAGGGGGAGTGTTAAAAAAATCATCACCAAACTATAATATCTAAGTTATTTCAAAGAAGAATCTATAGTATTCAAGATTTATAGAGAATTAAATGAAGAACTCTAAAATGAGAGTTTTAGAGTGCAAAACTAAAAACACTGATCTAGAAAATGTGATTAAGAAATAAGTGGAAGGTGTAGTTCTAGAAAATTAAATTCACTAGATCCTTTGATCACTACCTTTAAATAGAGGTGGTTAGAGTTGTAGGTGTACTCATATAAAGAGTCTGTGCTCAAGAAAGAACTACGAAACATGTGTAATCAAGAAAAGATAGAGTGCAAATGAAAAATTGAGTGTAAAGAGTTGTAAGACAAAAGTTGGTCCATACTTAGCAATAATAAAATTGATGTAATGAGTAACCGATCGTTTCCAGCAATTCCCAAAGGACACTTCTTTTGGATCAAGACCACCACTCTTGTTGGTTGGTCACAACTATTACCCCTCCTTTGTCCAAGCCACCACTCTTGGGACTCTCTACCAGCCATGACTTTGAGTTACGGCACTCAAGCATTAATCAACATGATCTAATACCAATTATTATAGACTGAATAAGATGGCCCAACCCTAGAAACAAGTCTATTAGGTGGGAGATCTCACTCAAGCCTATAAACCCTATAATATTTATCTTATTAATCAATAAGGGTCAATTAGCACACAACAAAAATTGTACATATTCCTCTGGAGATAACAAAAGTTGGTTTGTGCCCCTGAAAGGAGTCACCTTTAATAGGAAGTTCTTAACCCCCCCCCCCCGCCCCTCCAACCAATAGTGGCCTTTATACTACGTGAACTGAGATGGTGCATAGGTTCTTGTCAACACTAATTTGATCGTAAAAAGAAAAATATGCTATAACAAGTTAAATCGCACATAAAATACTATAGATAACTAAATCTCTTAAAAGTTATTGATTTTTAGTTCAACCATCCGATACCCTAAATTTAATAATTCAAATTCACATTTGGTAACTACTATGGACATAAAACCCTACATCATTAGAAAAAAATTACAAAATTAACTTTTAAAATGTTCCTTGCAATACTTCTAAATATTCTCAAAATCAGCATATCTTAGCTTTGTACGTTGGTTGTTTCCAGATGAGGACGAGGGCTTCACAATGTATTCCAACACATTTGGATTTGTATGGGCTATATATTTATGCAGCAGAGTCGTATGATTGTTTATGCATTAAGTCTAATTTCGGTGGTGGAAGCTCCTCGTCGTTAGCTCATTTGTCTCACTCGCTTCCCCAGAAAAGGGATTGGAAGCAAATATACAAGAAAAGTAGGCGATACACATCGATATACACTAATATACATAATTGATTTTGAATCAAATTTTATCAATTTATCTTTAAATATCTGATAGGCCATAAAAATTGATCAACAACAACATACTTTTAACCTCCTAAGAGTAAACACATATCAGTTATTTATTGAAGTAGAGAAACAAAAATTGTGTCACCGAAGACATATTATGTTGCTTATTTGGTATTCAAATTGGTAGATACGTCCAATGGACTTGAATATGCTACTTTAACTATTATGTTTGTTAATTATAAGAGTAAAACTACGACTTAAGAACAAGCCACCACTAAGCAACTTTCAACATTTCCCAAACTAAGAGGAGATGGATGGATGGAAATTGAAATGGGAAATTTTAATACCAAGGAACGTAGTAAACTAGTGATGGTCCTTTTTCTAGAGAGATTGATGGAGATTAAACATCCTGATTATGGATAAGTGGCCTCATCATTAAAGGAACCGAGTTTCGTCCGAAAATGATTGAATAAGTTGTTCGAGGTGGATCTGAGATTTTAACAACTTATTCAATTATTTTAGGACAAAACTCAATTCCTTCAACGATGAGGTTAGTTACCAATAATCCGGATGTCTAATCTCTTACGATCTCTCTAGAAAAATACCGTCACTACTTTCCTTGCTATTAAAATTTCCCAATTCTATTTCCTTCCATCCATCTCTTAGTTTAGGAAATGTTGAAAGTTGCACAGTGTTGGCTTGTTCTTCAGTCGCAGTTTCACTCTTATAATTAACAAATAGAATAGTTAAATTAGAAAATTCAAGTTCATGGGACATAGCTACCAATTTGAACACCAAATAAGCAACATAATTTGTTTTTGGTAACACCATTCTTTCTTTCTATAATACTTCCACGAATATCAAACCAAAGTACAAGGCCAAGCTATGCCGTTACTGTCAATCTACAAGAGTATTGCAAGAATTTTTTTAAAAAATAATTTCATAATGATGTAGGGCCTTATCTCCAATAATAGGTACTAGATGTGAATTTGAATTACTGGCCTTTGGGTGCCGGATGATTGAACCTAAAGTAACTTTTAAAAGATTGAGTTATAGATAGTATTATCTATGAAATTAAACATGCATATTTTCTTAAAACCCAAATGTCGATAGAAGTTGTACACTCTTTCGAGTTCGCACTGCGTAACGACCACTATTGGGGAGGGGGGGGGGGGGGGGTTCAATAGCTTCTTATTAAAGGTGACTCCCTTCAAGGAAGTGAACAAACTTGTCTTAACTTTATTTTCATGATTCCTTTCCATTACTATAAATTTTGAAAGATATTACTTTAATCAATATAGTTATTGAGCATAGTGAATTTTTTTTTGTAGATTCTCAGAAGTTGATGAACTCAATTTAGTCTATTGGCTCCATATTCGAGGCAAAATTGAAACTCGAATACTATCGAAAAAAACCAAATGTTCAAGGAATGGAATTTCGTCCAGATTGAAGAAGTGAAAGATCTTACTATGTATAAAGACAAATAATAGAAGAAAAGTACTTGTATTTGATGAAATTCCTATGGAGTTCATATACAAATGAAATAAATAAAATTAGCTTAAACTAACTCCTAGATTGTAGAAACAAGTAACAGCTAATACAAATAAACGCCTAAATAAATTGAACAAACCTAATCCTAATCAGATTGTGTGCAATAAAACAATGTTACAATACTATATGCCTTTTTATCTTTTGGTCTCATTTGTATTGATTCAAATACTTCTTTATATGGCCCTTTTTGAGGAAAGTATTGTGAGAGAATTGTAATTGGTTAGATAATGCATGGTTTGTAAGGCGGATCTAGGATTTGATGTTTTTGTAAATTCGCATATTACTGTTTGGTTATGCCAACAAGGGCTCTTTTTTATAAACAACTCAGTGATAGATTAAGGAAAACATAGATGAATTCGTTTGATTTCGAGGTAAAAGTGCACTAGTGTTACATATTTGAAGGATAAATTAGTGTACCAATGTATACAAGGGATAATTTTGAATTGGAGGCCAAACTACGAAACTAATTCTCATATTAATTGTGGCTACAAAGCATTTCCATTTTTTATTTTCTTTAATTTGACTTGAACATACTCTTTATTGTCAATTTCCTTTGTGGTTGATCAAACCTTCTCACCAATGATCATACCTATGAAACATACCAAACCACTAAGAGCTCCATAAGAACACATATGTTACAGTCAGTCCCACATCCAATAATTGTCTACACATGAAAAAAACATAATGCAATTTGGCTTACCAAGGCCAACTCCAAAGTCAAACCATGCAAACATTCTAGGTAATGAAACAATTAACACTACTTTACACATTCTTTTTAATAATTGTAACGTATGTGGCAGCTTACACGCACCTCGGAAACTCTATCCACCAAAGCTCAAGACACATGGAAAGAATTACCTAATATTTTTGTCTCTGCTAGAAATTGAACCTAAGACCCCTCATGATTCTCAACCCACTTCATTGGGAGAATTAACACTATCTACCACATAAAACCAATTTCAAAAACTAAATTTGAATTTTATTTTTTGATTTGAAGTAGAGGATATTTTTCAAATAGTTACTATAATATACTTAATTAGGTTCCTTAGTTATAGTTTGCATATTTACAGGTTGTAGTTATAGTTTACTCATTTATATAATTTACACCTCGTTTGTATAATTCGCAGGTACGTTTGTATAATTCGTGTGTATTTGTATAAATGATTTATTTTCGTCCGTATTTGTATAAGTATAATTATGCTTGTAGACTTTCGTAGTTATATATATTTTGTACAAGTAAAATATTGAAATATACAATTACAATTTTATAAAAATATGGGTACAACTGTAGATCTAAAGTTGGATCTGTTTTTTGGAGTAATACAAATTTCAGAATTATACAAATATGATAAAACTTGAAATAACAAATTTATACAAACACAAACATCTGAACTTAAAATAGTTATATAAATTATATTATTCAAATTACATACTAAAGTAATACAAATTATATTATACATATTATGAAAACTATATGTTTATACAAACTTTAAAAAGTTATACAAAAAAGATTGAATGTATCGATGATAAAGCTGAAAAACCAAAGAAAATCATTGTCATATACAAATACAAGTCAAACGAATAATTGTTAATGGTGAATTTTACAAATGTGGAGAATTGTTAGTGGCGAATCTTTGAGTGCATGTGGAATGATCTTTTTGTATACACATAATGTTTGATGTATTTGGTCTGTCATTGTTGATTATGTGACATCTTTTAAATGAGAAGCCATTTTTGGATATGGTTTCAAAAAATTTTATGTGTTTCTTGTATAGTTTATTCTCTCACCATCACACATTGAATATTTTAGTAAAGATACAATCAATAATATTTGATTATTAAGAAACGATGAACATTATGTATAGTGAATTTATTTTTACAATGAATCATTGGTTTCTTAATTTATTTTACAACGAATCATGCACGTACATTGTACTTTATGTATAATGAATTTAATTTTATATGAATTCAATAAATATGATACATAATTTAGTAAGATACAATAATTGTGATGTATTCATTGTACTTTATGTATAATACAACTCGATGATGTGGCGCCACCACAAGCTAGAATTCCTATATTTTCTTTATTTTTGCCATTTATGTCGTTGATTCATTAAAAAAAAAATAAGTCGTGTCCTCTGCTGCCATGCGCTGTCCCCCTTCTTCGTTTTCAGTGCGGAACTGGTAGTTGGTGAATTCATGAAAGTGGTAGTGTGGTAGATGGTAGTGTGGTAGGTGAGTATTTTATTTTAAAGATTTTATTATAATATTGTTTTGCTAAGTGTCTTAATCTTGATATCTCTTTAATATTATATTTTGGTAATGCTAAATTCATGGTAATACTAATAATATTTATTGTAATATTCTTCCGATAGTTGTTTTAATCTGAATATTTCTTTAATATTATTTATGATATATTCTAGATATAACATATCTTGTGTTTTTTGGTACATATATAAATTTTCCGCCATTAATTGTTCTAATAATTTTATTTCTTCCATAGCTCCTATCCAATATTGTAAATATTCGTAATTCATTTTAATCTGAATTTATTTCTAGATCGTACCATTCTATTCTTTCATTATCTAAATATAGATCTTGTAAATCTATTTCATACCATTCTTGATTTAATATATCTTCTGATTCGTAATTATTAAATATTTTTTCCCATATTATTCTTCTTAATTCAATTATTTCTATACCG
The DNA here is from genome assembly GCF_900185275.1 of Solanum verrucosum. NCBI lineage: Eukaryota > Viridiplantae > Streptophyta > Magnoliopsida > Solanales > Solanaceae > Solanum > Solanum verrucosum. Next base: position 96,250 of record NW_026020611.1, read on the forward strand.
TTAAGTATATATAAGATTAAAGTTTCATAGTTTTTTATCATTTCATCATGCACGTATGTAGTCATGTTCTTTATTATGCAGGTTTTTTATTTCAAATTATTCCTTCCTATCATATTCATAATTGATTAAATTCATATTAGATCATTATGAACTAGATTATCTTTATCATGTTTTTCTGTCACTACTAGCATCGTACTTTAGTGGATATTTCCTTCTTATCAGCGCCTCAACTTTGTTTACTCCCCTAAACGCCTACCGGTTTCAACATTAGGATGGCATAGTATATAAGTTTTCTCCCTGTTTCCAGTGTGCTAATAAACTAGAAATCATGATTCAAATAATTTTAATACATAATAACTAACATAAATTTATTCAATTATATATATGATATTCAGCAATATATGAAATTAGTTCTGCATATTTTTTGAACAATATACCTTTGCCTCTTGCTTAGCCATGTTATCTGAAATATCTGATTGGATTTTAGATTTCTCCATATTAACTTTTAAGTATTTTTATATCTTAGTGGAGAGAGTGTTTTCAAGAAATTTTTTATTACGTTAGGCCTTGCCTGCCTTTTTAGGTACATATGCATCCCTTTTTATAGAAAGGAGATGACTACTACTTTACAATAATGTCTTCTTTACATTATAATAATAAAGATAATGATGTACACCTACTCTAATTAATAGTAAAGACAATAATGTGTCATACACTTTATGACTTTTTACATATCTTACTTTATGACTCTTGAGTCCAACTACTATATACTTTACTATTTGTTTTTTGTTTTGTCGACCAAATGTATCTCTTTTTCCTCCTCTTCTTATCTCTTTATCTTCCCCTTTATGACTTTCTTTGCACACGTGTCTATTTTACTTTTTTGTCTTCTTCTTATCTTCTTCCGTCTCTATCTTATCTTGTCTGTCTACTTCTTATCTTCATCGTCTTCTTTTACTCTAAATCGACATCTGGAATTATGTTATCTTCTCTGTTGCATTTTGAACATATGTGGTCAGGATATTTGTGACTAATTAGCTTGCAATATCTGGTTAATAACTCCGCCGAAATAAAGCTTGCTTTTAGTGCTCGCGTCGTAGGTCCTTCTTCTGGTTTAAGTAATGATAAAATCAATCTTTGGACTTCATCTATATCTGCTTTCCTTATCTCCCTTGAATTGGAATAAATCATTAGCTGATCTCTTGCATAGTAGCTCCATATAGCGTTTCCATTTAAATAATTATTTGCTAGCTCCTCTATGATAGTTGATAGACCAATTATTCTTTTGTTGGTATAAAAACTTGGTATCTCTATTTTGCATATCTCTTCTTGCTGTTCGATGTCCTCGGGTATAATCATATCTTTAGTCAGTCCTATCTTGATAACCTGTAGTGGAGGTTTTATTTCCTCGTATAATATCTCCACTGGTGCTGTATAGAATTTATATAAAATAAATTTCCTTTTGTAACTCTTTTGTATGTGACGAATGCTTTGTGTAGCTCTGGTATTCCACTAACTTCTTCTCCGTAGTATGTGTATACGGTATTTAACAGTCCGTAGTTGTAACATGTTCTTACTAAATTAGCGTTAGTTTTTGGCCGTGCAATTAACTTGTTATATCCTTGTAACTTTTGTGTCACATAATCTTGGTTTGGTTCTTTTGTAGTTGATATGGGGTTGAGGTTTAAATAAGTTTGGATTTTGTGTATATTTTCGATATAGGTTCGTGTGATGTAGTTATATGTTTTTTTCTCATTTTGGTTTTGCACACTATCTGCGTACGTAGATGTTTGTGGTTCTATGGACATATGTCTAGGTGTCCTTTGGGTAAATGGTTTTGCAAATAGCTGGTTTAAGTTCACATTTTTATGTTTTTTATCGCTAACTTGTTTGCTTGTACCTGCAGCTGTATTTAAACAAACATTATGGGTTTTAAGGAGTTTCCCATCGTCTCCTTTTAGCTCTGGGTTTTTTCCGTCTTCCGATCGACGTAGCTCCGCATTTTTATAGTCATGCTGCTGACTAGCTTTAGACTTCAGGTTATCTTCATTAGTCTTTAGCTTTTATATCTCGTTGTCCATACTATCTACTTTTGTGCAAAGTGTAGTAATAGCTTTGAGTATCTTTTCAATTGTATCTTCTTCCTCAGTCTCAGTCTGAGTAGCTTTGTCGTGATAGGTAATCTGCAATAACATTCTTATCAGTTTTTATTACTTCAATTGTAAATGTAAAATTTAATATATTTAATACCAATCTCCTTATTTCTTTTGTTGTTACCGAATCTTGTATTTTTCTGGTTAGCCACCATTTTACTTGTGTATTATCTGTTCTTATAATAAATTTGTTATATACAATATATGGTTCAAATGATAATAAACACTTCTACACTGAATATAATTCTTTTCTATTTATTTCCCATTTTATTTTTGTATTATTAAATGCTCCTTGATAATACCTACAATGATGTTCTATCGTATTGCCATCATATTTGTATTTTAATATTTCTCCATAACTTTTTTCACTCGCGTCTGATTCTACTATATAAGTAAATTTTTTGTTTTCATCCGGAAAATATAGTTTAGGTAAGTTTTTACATAATAATTTTACCTTTTGTGTTTGTATTTGGTCTTTTTTATCAAACTGATATTCTATATCTTTCTTTAATTTTTGTTGTAATGGTTTTAAATTCTCTGCTAATTTTGGTATGTATTCTCTTACTTGATTTACTAGTCTTAAGAATGATTGTAATTTCTTTTTTGTGTCTAGTTATTCATTTGAGTTAATTATTTTTTGTACTATATGTGTTTGCATTTTTATTCCTTTTTTATCAATTTGTATTCCTAAGAATTCTATTTGATTTTTCATTATATCTGCTTTCTTTTTACTTAGACTTATACCTGAATATTCTATGATGTATATAAATTTTTCTAATAATCTTATATGTTCATCTTGTGTTTTGGAATATAATAATATATCATCAATGTACACCACACAATTTTCTATTTGTTTAAAGTAATTGTCCATAAAGCGTTGATATCTACCTGGTGCGTTTTTTATATCCAAATGGTAATACATTCCATTCATAAAATCCTTGTGGTACAGCGAATGCTGTTAGTTTTATAGATTCTTCTTCTAGTTTTAAGTGATAAAATCCTGATTTACAATCAAATTTACTAAAATAATTATATCCTTGTATTTGTCTTATCTTTAGTATTTTATTTGGTATCGGATAATTATATGTTTTGGTTTTTGCATTTAAATTTCTATAATCAATAACCATTCTGCTTTTTCCTCTTTTTTGTTCACTATGTTTATTTATGATAAATGTCGGACTTGTGTGCTTACTATTGCTTTCTTGTATATATCCTTTTTCTAGTAATTCATCTATATGTATCTTAAATTCGGTTAAATCATTAAAATTATACTTTAATGGTTTTTGGGTTATTATACTATTATTATCAATTAACTCAATTTTTATTTTTGTTTTATGTTTCTCCCATCTTTGTAGAGGATCCTCACTATAAAAATAATTCTAACTTATCTTGAATTATTTTTACTTTATTTATAGAGAATATAATTAATTCTATTTTAGGGTCTTCTTCTTTTATATTTTCTAATTTTTGTGTAATTTTTTCACTTCTTTTTATCCATTCTGTTGTTTTTCGTTTTTTATTATTTACTCTTTTTGCTCCTATTTTTTGTTTACACGGTTGTGAACCACCAGTGTGTTTT